>NW_027531996.1:1771494-1927526 GCF_008692635.1 Crocuta crocuta
ATGTATATATATATGTGTATATATATATATACACACACATATATATATACACACACATATATATCTTTCAGTAATATACATTCTTGTCTTGATAAACTTTTTCCAGGATTCTCATTTGAATTTTGAAATTAAATAGTTTTAATGAACAGTTAACTCTTTGTATGAGAAAGTTATTGTTCAATCTCATATAAACCTGCTGTCTTATTGAAGAATCTCTCAAATTCAACAAATCCTGAATGTTAATCCTCGGCGTTTATTCATTTAGTTGGTATTTTTTTTTAATTTTTTCTCAAAGTATATATAATTCTAATGAATTTTAATTCTACTTTTCTTATGTGATTTCTTTCTATTTATTAGCATTCCTACTTCATTGCCCCAGATATAAGAGGACTCCCAACAATTCCTGAGAGTGTAAGTTTCTGTTTTCTATGTTTTTTATGCCACGCATATTATGAATTTTATTTATTTCAATCTCACCATTTAATAATTTCTTTACAGAGAGGGGCACCTGGGTGCCTCAGTTGGTTGAGCGTCCGACTTCAGCTCAGGTCTTGATCTCACAGTTTGTGAGTTCAAGCCCCGCATCAGGCTGTGTTGACAGCTCAAAGCCTGGAACCTGCTTCAGATTCTGTGTCTCCCTCTCTGTCTGCCCCTCCGCTGCTTGTGCTCTGTCTCTCTCTGTCTCAAGAATAAATAAACATTAAAAAATTTTTTTAAAAAAGAATTTCTGTATAGAGAAATAGAATACATTTTAACTATTCATTTTTATTAGAAATAATGAAGAAATAAGTAATAATGGTGTTATCCCTTTTTCATCTTTATTGTGTCTGCTACTTTAATCCCTTAATATCTGGGTGTAGGTAAGGAAAATTTTATCAGAAAAACTGTTTCTACCAATGAGATGGTTTAGTAGGATCATATGTAATAAGTGACATCCTGAGACCCCTGGATCAGATAGAAGAAAATATCTCAGATGACTTTACTTCGTGGGAGGAATGATACTGGCAATGGGAAATATTTCACACATAGTTTCTTTAGTGAACTGACTGTACTATTTTAGATAACTTGTATGATTCTATGAATATCTTAATGTTTTGGGCTTGGTTCCTTGATTTTAATTTAAGTGATATAGATTTTGTAGGCCTTTAGGGGTACTAGAAGAAATGATTGCTAAATGTTGTATTTTAATTAGAGCCTAATAATGTAGTCATATTAGAAATATTTTCAGTGTTTTAATAATTATTACAAATTAATATTTTGTAGAAAGATTTACATGTCAGGTAGAAGTGACAGGCTTTTGGTGGCTGTGTGAAAAGGAAATTTTCTCTTAGGTAATTTTTTTAACTTCCCTTGGAAAGATAACAATGAATCAGTGGAAATAATTCCATAAACAGTAAAAGATACATCAGTAGGAAAAAAAAATTCCAGAAATACTTTTATATTTTTTGGACTCTACTGTTCTTCCCAAAATGTTTTCAGACCTACTAAGTGTTTACCAAAAGTACATGGGTTATGAGTGAGTGACATCTGGGAAGACAGTTGTGAATTTTCCAGTATCAAACCTAGACTGTCAGTGGTATATTTAGTACAGATGAGTCCAGATAAGTCCTATGAAAAGACTAGATGAAGCTGTTTTGAATATGGGCCTTAAATAGATTATTAGCACAGCATTCTATGTTGAGAAGTATTTTTCCATCTAGAAATTACTTTCTTTGATATTATAGGAAAAATACTAATGTTAAATGCCATAAAAGTGATTTTGTATATGAAGAGTTGAATTTGAAGCTAAGATAGGTTTCAGAGACGGAAAACAACAAATGAATTTCTCCCCACTAAATTCGGCATCACTCACTCATAGTTTCTGTTATGTGCCCTGCCATTGCTCGTTTGTCCTGGTAGAATTTCTGCCTTTTGGAAAGTGAAGAAACAATTGGATTTCTTGTTTCCTTGCCCAATTGAAAAAGTTTAGGCCTTCTAAGTCATAGTCTACTTGGTACCACAGTTTCAGTTGGTTATCATATCTTATTCAGTCTCTTCATTACTTTATAACTTTCTGATATGCTTAAGTTTGAGTACAGAAGTTAAAAACTAAGAAAGAGAGGATCTAAATATTGAAGTTAATGTAGTTTATCCCAATTTTATTCATATATGGGGAAAATAGTATAAAGTATTAAATCAAGGAATCAAATTAGGCTAACACCAAGATTTGTTTGGGTTTGGTAGCATAGAGCAGGTCTGTTGTGGGATATAAAGGGATTTTCCTTAATAAAGGACCAAAGATCTGCTTTATGAACCCATCTCATCCTCTGGGTTCCTGTACATAGTACATAGTATCCAACAATGATGCTGTCTGCCAAGTGATTGACAAACATAAAAAGACTCAAATGTATTTTCTGGAACAGCAGTTCTCAAAGTTCAGTCAGTGTATATGAAAATTACCAGGAATACTTTCTTAAAAAACAGATTCTTGGAGCCATACCCTGAAGATTACAATTCAGCAGGTCTACAGTGGGGGCCTAGGAAATGGGCTTCTTTTAGAAGTACTTGGGAAGGGGGAGTGGAAAATGTGTGATCCTCTGATTACCCTCTGAGAAACATTTTCCTAGGGGTAGGATTATGTTTCAAATAATAATAGAATGTTACGTGCTTCGTGTAGCAGCAGAATAGTATTACATTTAATTATTTTAATGAATACCATTTTTAATAACAACCTCCTTTGAACCTTAAGACTTGTTGGTAAATGTATAAAATATTTTCCTTCATAATCACCATGAGCTATAACTTACACAATCACTCTTCACTTGTACAGAGAAATCTTACAGAATATTTTGTTGCCGTGGATGTGAATAATATGCTGCAACTGTACGCCAGCATGTTACATGAGAGGCGCGTCATTATTACCTCTAGCAAATTAAGCACTGTAAGTACTTCACACTTCTCCTTTTAAGTGGAATGTATTGAGCATTTCACAAAAAGACCTACGAACCTCTGCAGACTTAGAAATGTTCTATGTGTATTTACAAGACAATATCTACATACTTTTTTGATATATGGTTTTAATCTAGCTCTTGAAATACAAAAGTCTGATTTATAGAAGGCCTTCTCAGATGCATTAAGTCAGGTTAATTATTTTTTCTTATCAGGAGATGAGAGGGTTTTTTTTTTTTTCTTTTTAACTCTCCAGAGTTCATTTTAGTGCCTTCTACCATATAAAGAATTCTTAAGAGCTATTATGAGATCTTTATTATTCACTTGTGGCTTTTTCCATTGGAACTACTTGAAAGAAATCAAGGGGCCATGATAATAGCTGCTATCCTAACCTGGTAATAGGTAGATTCATCTTTGTTGCCAAGTAGGGGTTTGGGAGTGGATTCTATAATAGTTCTGATTTGGAGGAGCTCTTCAGGCTGATAATAACTTAAAAGTCAAAGTAGCATTCTTTTTTTTTAATCACAGGTTTTATGCTACTCACTGAAATGTTCTTTTGGAAGGTCTTCATTACTGTGGTAAAGGCAGTAAGAATAAGAGTTCTCTTGGGTCAGAGAGAAATATTCAAAAGTATTTTGCTAGATTTTGTAACTTTTTTCTACTAAGTATTAAAATTGTCATATTTTACTTTAAAATGTTTAACATAAATATAAATGTAATTTTGAGTAATGAACAAGATATTTATTAAAAACATTTAATGTTGTATGAATTTGCTTCCTGACAAATTTGGTTACTTGATAAGAATAAGGTAATCTTTTTATGTTTCATTCTCCCACAGTAGAAATAAAAAAACTTTGTTCTATAAAGTTTTAGTACATTATAAGCAGTTTTAGGAATTCTGTAGGATATCTATGTAGTATTCAACAATGAAAAAATGTATGTTTAGAGAGGCTTAAATGGTCACCTAAAGGCCAGATAGCTAATTACAAGCAGGTAGTGAAGCTGAGTGTCCTGATTCTAATTTTGGTTTATTTCCATTACCCTTTATTTGAAAAAATACAGTTTTGAGATTTTGAATTACAATGTTGATATACCTACTTTTCCAAAAAAAATTGAAAATACACTACATATTGAAAAACACATTATATATATTTAAAGGACTACGTGTGGAGACCTGATGTAATGTAGTACAATCAGAGAACAAGCACAAGTCCTGGCAGGTCATTTGCATTTTCTTAAAATGATACTGAAAAATTTAATCTGAATCATTTGGTACTTTTTATATATTTGCTTTTCTATTTTTGATTTACCATGGAAATAAAACCATTCTTTCTTCTCCCTGTTCTTTTCCTTCTTATTTCTTAAACATGTTTTTTTTCAAGAGTATAAATAATATTTCTATATGGATATTGTCCTGAAGATTAAAAAGATTGTACAAACTGTCTCAGAGGCCTAGGAACTAATTCTTATCATGAAGCCTACTATATGCTAGGCACTTTCTAGGCACTAAGAATTCATTAGTAAGCAAAGTAAAGTCCAAACACTGTTGGAACTTATATTGAACTGATGAAACAGATAAAGAAATGAATGAATAAAAATAGCTATTATGTCTTATTATGGTGAGTACCAAGGGATAAGTGATAAAGAGAGTGTGTGTGTAGGGTGGAAGGTGAGGTGCAGGCCTCAATTTTACCTAGGGTGGTCATGGAAAGCTTTAATGAGGTAGTATTGAGCAGAGGTTAAATAAAGTACAGGAGAGAGCTATGTGAATAAACATATATGCTTCCCTATTTACAAAAACATTTGAAATAAATCTGAGTATATGATTATTATAAAATATTGGTGTTTCTCTTTATTGCAATTTGTAAACACTTCTTAATAGTTGGATAACCTCTCTGTGACTCTGTTTCTTCACATGTAAACTGGGAGAATGGTAGTAATAGTAGTTATAAATCACATAGGATTGTTGTAAAGATTAAGGAGATATTTCTATGTCTGTCTCTATAGCTATAGAAACACATACGTATATATACATACATAATATACATATATGTGGAGTGCTGAGAATTGTATCTGCATAACATTCAATGTCGACTCAAATGATTGAATCTAATGATTCTAATGATTATAAGCTATAATTTTATAGTAGGTTAGATCTGCAGTTTAGAGTAAAAATGAACATGCCTACCCTTTAACTTTATTTGAATTAAATAATAAAATTATTTTAATAAAGGCTTGGTATTATTCAGGGAGTTGTTTCTTATGTTTGAAACTTTTACCAACTGTTTAAGACAATTCATGAAAACTTGATGGGGATGTCACTTCTAAGTTACCAGCTTCGTTTTAGTTCATTATCTGGGGCAGTAGTACTGATAAAAGAAACATAATTCAAGCTTGCTTTCATGGTCTCCTTACCCTTATGTGGGGGAAGCTGTGTTACTTAAATCTATCTTGAAAAATTCATATATCTATTTCTATTTCTGCTGTAAATTCCATGCATAGTAACATTTAAGGTCAAAGACTAGTTTTATAACAAATTAGAAATAAACTATATTTTAGGAAGAATTTAGTAAAACCTCTGAAACATCCAAGGAATAGTTAAGTATCAATGAATTGACTGACTTTTAAGCTTTTTACATTCTCATTTTATATACCATGAAGACTGTACTGTATTTAGTATTAATGCAAGAAATTCTGTTTTACTCATTTTTCATGTTTTAAATCCTAGCCAAAATTTTAACTATTGGAAGAGTACGTGTAACTTAACGCATCTTTATATCTATAATTTTATTAATAGCTTTAGGAATTTTGTTTGTGTGAGTTTACTCTTTAATAAAACTCATATTTTATTAGAACCATATTTGTCAACCTTAGAGCTTGCTAGGTGTTTTAGTGAAGATTCACTGGGAGGAAATCAGCTAACTTAAAGATCTTTTATTAGGTGATGTTTGTAGTTAAAATTATAATTTGTAATTTATAGACATTAACTTGAAAATAAAAAAAAAATAATTCTGAAATATGTTAGCAGAAGTGTCAAGAGTAGTATTACATTTTTACACTTTTAATGAGTCCCCCTCCCCACTGAAGTGTTGTATTTTTTTGTTTGTTTTGTTTTTTCAATTTTTTTAAAAACCCAGTTATATAACATATATGTAACATAGCTTCAGGTGTAGAATTTAGTGATTCCTCACTTACATACAACACCCGGTGCTCACCACAAGTGCCGTCTTTAATCCCCATCATCCATTGATCCCATCTCCCTGCCCACTAAAGCGTGGGACTTTGTTAGGACCCATGATTACATTTTTTTGTGTTTAAGTTTTATGAATTGGGACATAAACAAGTTAGTGTTTATTCTATTGGTATATACATTATCAACTACACACAGAAGGGTTCCTGGTAATCCTGAACAAGAACATTGATTTTATACATGCTGTAGGCAGGTCCTAGATGTTTTAGCCCCAAGTGAATCTTGAGTAGACTAGCAGAACATCACACCAAAGTCTCATGTATTCAAAGCAAAGCAATAAATCATGATATTACAAGAGTAAATCAGTTGACTTATTGCTGTTTTGTGACCAGAGGTAGAGAAGATTGCTGTTTAAAGTCATGTCATTGGTTCTCAAATCAGTCAGGCATGAAGTCTTGTCATATGCCTCTATAATTGTACCTCACCAGACTTTCTTTAACTAGTCAGCTGGGGCTGTGTATTTTGTCTCAAACACCCGGCTGGCCAGCATCTGACAGGAGCTTTCTCATCATCCTGTCAGTAATATGTTAACTAGAGTGTATCTTTGTGGCCTGTAGAAGCAGGTGGAAGAGATGCTTCCCTTTAAAGCAGATGTCTAAATGTTAGCTACTATTTTGACCAATATTTAGCTGGTAAATATCACCCTCTTAAAGCCTATAAGCACATTAGTTACAGAGATTGGATTGTATAGTGCTAGTTCTCTCTGGAATATTGAGAGCAAGCAATATGCTATGAGTATTGGAATTGTGTTAATAAACTGGAATTTCTTCCTTTGTTCTAGTTGCCCCCAGGCATTTAAGCATATGCTTTTCTCTCCTTCTCTCATTAATTCCATCAAGGGTGTATGCAAAAAGAAATCTTACGGTCTCTGGAAAAATCAGCTATTAAATGTAGATTTTATAGGTTTAGACTGAAGGGGAATCCGGAGGATTTTAACCTCTCCATCTGGATTTTACATATTCTTGATTTGTCTCTTAATGGTACCACCTGTATCAGCATTTAATCTGAAACCTGAAGCTCAGAGAATGTTTCTAGAGATTAAGAATTGAACAGTTGGTGGGAGAATAAAGATTATCCAGGTCTAGTTCCTAGTTAAGACTGTTGAAGTGTATTTTTGCACGCCTTGTGTTTTTAAAGCTGAAGCAAAATAGTGCACTTCAAAATTGTTATCAAGACCTTTCAGGGAGACATATTCTAGGAACAATTTTTAGATTTTTAATTCTTCCCAAAGCCCATAGCAATCAATTATGTCAGCTGAAACTGTAGGTTAAGAATTCTGCTTACCAATGTATTATTTGACATGCATACCGCTCCTCTGAACAATTATATATGTATTGTTTCTCTTTCCTTAGTAAAACTACTATTGAGAGCAATGGGTTTATTTTTAAACGTACCTTTTATATTTATGTTTTTACACAGTACAATTTTTTTTTTTTTTTCCATTTTGCAGATAGGCAAGGTTTTCTCTTCTGATGACCTTTCCTATACTTCAGCGTAACTCACTGGCTACCTCACCCAGTATGTCCTGAATGGACCACATCATCTTTTGCCTATAATCTCCTTATCCTGCTCAGGGGCTGATTGAGGGAATCCTCCCCTCTGTCTCATCTTCCTCCCCCACCTAAGTTCTGTAGATCCTTCCTCCTCAACCCATTCTTCTGTGACCCCTGCACTCCATTCCAGCTTGTCTTAATTCAGGCAGTTGTCGCTTCCCACAAATACTGTTTTCAGATGTTTACACTGCATGTTAGCATTATCTCCATTAGCATAAAATGATGGTGATGATTGGAGGAGTCCTTTTAGCCTGGAATTACACAGTGCACACTCTGAGCCGCGTGCTCTTTAACTTCATCATCACTTTCTGTAAACTTGAGGCAGGGACCTTACTTGGTCCAGTCACTACAGTAAGCCTACCTCTTAGGACAGTGCTGATACATAGTAGCTTTCTAGCAATGATTTTTGAGTCCGTGCTCGAAACTGCACTTTTTTGGGTCTTCTTCAAATGTGTTTTGAATTCTTCCGTCTTCATCCCTCTGAATGTTTTCCAAAATCTGGTTTGCTCTTCAGAGGTTTAATTTCTATCAGTAACTGCCATTATATTCTTTCATCCCTGAACTACTGTACTACTTACCACATACTTTCTGTCAAGTTAGAATTACTAGTGAGTTTGTGGAAGACTTGTATTAGATATTTATCTCTTTGCAGCTTAGAACCATGGTGTGTGTGTGTGCGTGTGTGTGTTTGTATATTTAAAACTAATTTTTTAAATTGTGGATATCAGAAAAAAGTTTTTAAAATAACATTTTTATTAATTGTATTATGAAATAGAGAGTGTCCATCTGATACTAAAAATGCCAGAGTAGAAATTTGTGTTTTTGACAAGTAAAAATGTGTCTGTTTGATTGTCCCTTTGACACTTGCCTCTTTAAGTAATAGTAGTAATAATAATAGCAATAAAGATTTCATAAATTCTAAGTTTATAACTTAGAGGCTACTTTTCATGTAGGCTTTGTCTTTTAAAAGATTTGTGTTTAGCCATTTTCTACTAGAGAATCTTAATTTTTGAAAAAGTCTGTGCCACAATTATAATTCCTTAGGGAAGAACTTTAGTACATCTTGAACTCTTTTCAGGTTTATTAATTTCTGTTGCTATGTTGACTCTTGTTTGGCCTCTACAGGAACTTGGTTTGGTATCTTTGGCCTTCATATAGTCCTAGGTAGAAAACCTAGTGCTTTCTTCTTATGACGATGATTACTCGTTCATTCAGTGAACTACTTCTCATTTATGGAGTGCATGACTCATATCAGACAGTTCTTGCAGGTAAGATAATGAGGCCAAACTGTCTGTATCAGTCTGGGTCCAATTAGCTGAGAGAAAATATACAGTATGTTGATCAAGGAAAGTTTAACATAAAAAATTTAAAGCTAAGACAAAGGACTAGAGTGACAAGGGAGAGGCTAGCAAGCAGTGAAGAGAACGCCAAAGAATATAGGCATAGCATATATAAAGCCACTACTGAGCTTAGAATTCAGACTGAGGTAGAATACCCAAGGAAGGAACCCCGTCTGGGCCTGAGATCTAGACCTCACTGAAGAGGGAAGAGCCATGGCTCATTTAGATGGCCCATTAGAAGTTTTGGTGGTGCTACACTAGCAGAATTTGTTGGAAACCTGCCCTTTGGAGGACAGACATCATCCTTTCAAACTTGCTAGAAAGGCACTGTAGGAGTGCTGTGGAATCTGTTCACAGAGAGATACCTTGCTGGCAACACACTGCTGTGAGCTCACCTGAGGGAATGCTGTTTATCAGAGTTGTCTCACTAGAGGCACTCGCATGAAATGCCATTGAAGGAGGGGAGGGTGGTGCCAAGAGAAGCTGTTGGCTGCTTGGTACTAGTGACAGTTACACACTGCAGTAACCACAGGCAGAAGCTTCCTGCATTATAGCAGCCAGGTTCTGGAAAGGCTGCAAGCATTGCAGGAGGCAGAGGCGCTACTGCTTCAGAACTGCTTGTGGTGGGGAGTGCTGGCCACTATAATTTGTAGGACTCAGGTGCTACAGGAGCTGCCTGTTACACGGGGGCTTTGTAGCCATCTGAGCTACAGGACCTGGGCCTTGAGGAAGCCAGGTCCCTGACAAGCCATAAGCTCTGCAGGAGTCGTCTGAGTGAGCACCCTGGAACCAGGAAACAAAACCCTTTCTTCCTGAAATGTCTCTTCAGTGTCCTCTCCTGACAAAGCTTAATATCATGCCAGAAGTTAAAAGGAATAAATAGCTAAGGGGCACAGATTCATTTTCATAGATAAGACAATAAGGGGGTAAGTTAGGCAGTAAATGGGTAACTGGTACAGTTCACCCCTTTGGATACTCATCTTCCATTTAAACCCTTCTGTACACATTTGTCCTTCCTATGCAACAACAAATCAAATCTATATATCGTCCTTTAAGATAGAGCTATCCTTTTTACCAATGTAGACATTTCCCCAGATGACGGAAAGCACAGTCCCAGGAGTCATTGTAATTATTCAGCTGCAGTCACATTTAAATTTCTGTTAATCACCAACAACCTATATGTAAAATAAAAACGGGAAGTAGAAGAAAAAATAATAAGCAGATAAAAATGAACATGTGCATGTGAAAGGCAAATGAAAAACACGCAAAGCGACTATATTCCTTGTTTCTGTAACTGATCATGAGACAGTACTGGTATTTATGGCTTCCTTGTTTCATTAGCCATTTCGTATTTCCCTCACCCTAGCCAGAACCTCAGATGGTTGGATTCTAGACCGGGTGTGGTGATATGACCTTTCACTCCAAAAGGATCTGAATACACAATATTTTTGCTTGTTTTACGTTTATTTTTGAGGGAGAGAGCATGAGTTGGGGAGGTGCAGAGAGAGGGGAACAGAGGATCCGAGGTGCGCTGTCAGCTGACAGCAGCAAGCCTGATGCGGGACTTGAACTCATGAACTAAACCGTAAGATCATGACCTCAGCTGAAGTGAGACCCTCAACTGACTGAGCCACCCAGGGGTCCCTCTGCATATTTTGGTGTGTTATTGCTATAGTTTTCCATTAAGCTTTATTCTTAGGCATAGAAATACTAAAAGGTACCCCAGAGAACTTCCTGGTTCCATACATGGTCCTTTTTGCCTCTTTTGTGTAAAAGCAACTCAATTTCCCTTTGGTTAATGAAATCAATCACTCCAGCTATTAGATTAACCCCAAATTTTAGCCTGTTGGTTCAGTGACAATAATTGGTCCAAAATGGCTATGTGGCGATCTCATCTTCCAGTTCACATGGAAGTATTTCTGTATTGGGAGGTAAGATCTCCAGGTCAAAAGAGCTCTTTATAAACTGCTGGGACTGGAGATAGAACTTATGCACATGGGTTATTAAGTATAATAACGAGACAGTCATTCTCACTTCTACCCTTTGATTCCTGGTCGCATGTATTCTGGCTGTGGGAGAAATAGCACCATAAAATGCTTTCTGATTTAAAGCATATCCTGCATCATGTCAAGTAGAATCCTACCCTTTCAGGATATCATTCCCGACTGGCACCACAACTGAATCTTCAGGAAGCTGTTCTACTATTCAATTAGGCTAGTTGCTTCTAGGTTATTAATATGGGTAAGACTAGTTAACTTAATAGGCCTGAGCCCATAGCTTTACTTATTTTGCTATTAAATGAATACCTGGATGAGACTCAATGCTGTACAGAATGTCATGCTGATGGACATGTTATTCTGTGCATCTAATGATTTTGGTTACTGGCAGAAACATTATAGTCAGAGAAGACCTTACCCAGATCCTTTACTCCAGTGAGGACAGACTTCAGCCTCTTCCATGAAGGACGACTTCCAATGTAATTAACCTGTCACCAGGTAGCTAGCTGATTGTCATGGGGGGATATCTCACCAGAAGCATTCTGCTATAAAACCTGCTGTAGGGGCACCCCTGGGTGGCTCAGTTGGTTGAGCATCCAACTTCAGCTCAGGTCATGATCTTATACTCATGAGTTCAAGCCCCACGTTGGCCTCTGTGCTGACCGCTCAGAGCCTGGAGCCTGCTTTGGATTCTGTCTCCCTCTCTCTGTGCCCCTCCCCAACTCGCACTCTGCCTCTTTCTTTCTCTCAAAAACAAAACAAAACAAAAACCTGCTGAAGAAGCTCCCAGGTGTTACTGCTGGGCATTGCTGGCCAGGGTGCCCTGCCAGAGCCAAACCCTGGAGAAGCACAGGCCCTGTCAGATCCCCGCTGAGAGCACACTGGAGCAGGAAGCAAAAATACTTTCCTCCTGCAGTGTGTCTCCAGTGCCCTGTACCGACAAAGTCTACAGTGTCTTCTACTGACATGAGGCTATCTGGAAAAGAAAAAATTATCAAGGGCACAGAGCCATCATTACAGGTAACAAAGAGTGAATTTGGAGTTAATGGGCAATATTTTAAAGGCAAAGCTTCCATGAATCAGATATTTTATTGTGATTTCCTACAGCGATAAAGTAGCGTTATGAAAAGAGTAAATAATAGCTAACGATTTGAGAAGAAAGACCTTTATTTTGAAGGAAATATTTAACATTGGTAAAGTTTTCCAAAGATCAAGTGTAACAGTATTGATTTATTCATTTGTGCATTGATGCATATTTTTATTCACCAGGTATTATGTACTGGGAATTTTAAAGTTATTAATTAGAATCATAAATATCAATAAATAAGTATCAACTAAAAAAAATAAATTCTATAGTGTCAAGTGAACCACGGCCAGCCAATGTGGTAAAAACTCTAATATGGAAAATGTGAGAGGGAGCGTAGTAGATTCAGGAGTAGACTTCAGTATGACACTGGTTCTCTGAAAGGAATTTGTGTTTTGTGTAGGAAATATTTACTTGTTTAACGTGTGTGTGTGTGTGTGTGTGAGAGAGAGAGAGAGAGAGAGAGAGAGAAATGCTGTGCTACCTAATGTAGTTGGAGAGATAAACAGTAGCCAGATTGTGAAGAAACATGTTTGCTAAATTAAGGGGCTTAGATTTTATCCAACAGATTGTAGGGAGGCAAATGAGGTACATAATATGACCAGTTTTATTTGGGGAAAGAGAACACTGGTGGCATTATAGAAGAAAAAAATGGGGTAGGGAAATTCCTACTAACAGGATTCTAGTTTAAGGCTGTTGCAGTAATAAAAAAGCAAGGAATGACTAGCTCTTGAACTAGGACAATGACCATAGAGGAAGATGAAGTTGAGTTTTAGAAACACTTTTAAAGAAACTTCTGTTACATGTAGAGTCTGTTTGAAAGTAGGTAAGGAAGAGGGAGAAGTATAGAATGACCCACAAAGGACAAATCTCTTTACCAGGTATTTACTTAGTTGCTATTATAATGGCCGTGGCTTAATGTCATTTAATTATCAGTACATTGTAACTTAATAAGTGTGTGTGTGCCTATAAATATTCGCATGCATATAGCTGCTTATACATTTGTTCATATATAGATACATATACTTACGTATCTTTGATTTGCATGCTAAATATACATATATGTATGTTAAGTTTATATGGGAATATTATATACATTTTAAATATTAGAATATATATGTATAATTAATCATCCTCATTTAATTATAGATTATTATGAGTTATGAGTTATTTAATCCCAATTATAAAGATTTAGAACTTTGTGATTGCTTTGCAATGGCGATTATTGCTTTAACATGTATTGATGGTTTGCAACCAGTTTTATTTTGTGCCTGGTAACAGACATTTTAAATTATGATTTTCAGAGATGCCTAATAGTTAAAAAAAATAGCATCAACCTATTGGATTTATTTAATGGTTATTAAAACATTATCCCCCAGATATAGGTGCAGTGTGATTATATTAGTAATATCTTCTAATTAAAGATTTGTGCTTCAGTCCTGACTAAACCAAAAAATTAGATTGCTTTATATAAGCCATTTAACTTTTATCCTGAAGTTTCTTGTCTAAAAACTGAAAAAATTGAACAAAAGTGATCTCTAAGGTCCTTTCTAACTGCTAAATGCAGTGATTCTTTAGTTGTACTGTTTATTTCTTTTTTTTCTTAATTTTTTAACATTTATTCATTTTTGAGAGATACAGTGCGAGTGGGGGAGGGGCAGAGAGAGAGAGGGAGATAATGGAATCTGAAGCAGGCTCCCGGCTCTTTCAGCACAAAGCCTGACGCGGGGCTTGAACCCAGGAGCCGTGAGATCATGACTTGAGCCGAAGTCAAACACCTAACCGACTGAGCCACCCAGGCACCCCTGTACTGTTTATTTCATACATAATTGCCTAAATTATGTAGTTTTATATAATTCACATGAACATCTTAATCCATAGTCCTTTAGAATCCAGTATCTACAAGTTTTTGAGGAGAGAAGATAGGCAGATTCATTCGAGCAGTGCTGTAGTATTAGACTTAAATTTTAGTGGAAAGGTAACTGGGTCTTCTCCAGAAAAGGAAAACTCCTACTGAATTGACTTTGAGAGTGAGAAGTAGAAAGCAGGAAATTTAGTGATAGGAAAAGATCGTGTAGTGATGGAAATTTGTTTGAAGCCATTGGCATTCATGTGTAGTGTGACAGCTATAGAGAATCAAAGGGTCGAGGAGAGGTTAGTATGACAATAATAGTGGTTTATACAGGGTGACTAGAAGGCAGACTCCTTAAGGGCAGGAATATTTGTATCTTTTGGTCATTGCTACACCTCCTGTACCATTAATAATGCGTGGCACATGTTTGGTGTCCCACTTACCAATTGTGTGATCCTGGGCAACTGGTTTAACTTAGCCTCAGTTTCCCCACCTGTAAAAATCATTAAAAGAATGAATACATAAAAGAACCAAGGAAGCAAGAAAAATTTAGAGTTATTTGGCTAGGAAAAGCTAATAAAGCAGTGATCATTTGGGAGATGATTAGAACTTTCCAAAGGACTTGGTTATGATGGAAAGAAGTTAGGCTAGGTTGATTTTTTTTTTTTTAGTAATTAAGTGGCAGAATTTGCCATCCTAATAGGATGAAGAAAGAGAATGAAATATCGAATAATATTTTAGTATAAAAAACATTAAAAATGTACAAATATTGCCTTTTTTCATTATTAAAATGGCTATCTTTCCAAATATTTTCTTAAAACTATCACTGATCAGAATTTTAGAAGTTTGCTCAAGGAAGAATATTTTATAGTTGGGATAATTTTGTAGTTTTCGGATACCCTACTGCTACTCTTTTTGGACTAAATTCTTAAATGGGAATGTAAATTGAACGTGTTTAAACAGATGGTTTCTTTATCCTTTCCACTATTTTTTTTTCCATTCCGTGAGGAATTTATCACATTCCCATCTGCAGCAATTTATTCTGTATACCTATAGTTATTTATAGTGCATAAATTTATGAATTAAATATTGATTCAGTTAAAAATCAAATGAAGTCTCTATATTTCTTGGTTTTTGTGCATAAATACATTCTTAGAGGATATAAATCTACCCCTCAATAATTCATGTAGAACCTCAGCTGAAGTGAGTAGGACTTTTCCATAAGAATGAGGCACCCTCTGACTAAGAGATACGTGAGTGGTGTTGTGTCCATATGAGATCTTTACTTACGAAGTGAGTTGAATTAAAATTATGCTGTTTTCATTGTGGTCATCACACTAGATGGCTTGTTTTCTTGTGGTCTCCTTTCAAATCTGATAATGTGACTCTCTCCTCAAAATATACGTCTGTTTGATTGTTTAAAAGATTGCTTAGTTTTACAAGGGAAAGAACTTGAGTCTGGCTTCCAACTAAATGTTCTTGCAGATGCAAACTGAGATGATTAACTAGTAGAATTTTTATCAATTGTCTTTTTTACATCTGAGAGAATCTGTTGCATTGGAAGAGAACTTCCTGCCGAAGTTGCACATTGTGATGCCTGAGGAAAGTTTTGTAAATTGGGTTTCTGTCACACACCCTAAGTTTTTCCTCTAAAGATGAGCTGTTCTTGCTTGTCTGCTTAGTGCAAAGACTCAGTCTCCACTGTGTAATTAAGATAGAATATTTTCAACCAGTAGATATCATTCTAAACGCCCGTAGTGTTGGGAATCTTGAATGCCTGCATGTCAAAAGGCAGTTTAAAACAATGGCTTGCCTCAGGAGCCTGCTTGGGTTGGTATCCTGGTTTTCTACATTCTAGGTATGTAATCTTGGGCAATTGGCATAACTCTGGTGCAATGTCCTGATCTGTAAAATGAGAATAATGATGACAGAACCTGTTTCATAAGGTTGTTGTGAGGATTGAATCTGAGCCCATCAAGTACTCAGAACAATGTGTGACACATGGTAAGCATTATATCAACACTTGCTATTATTTTTATCAATGACAGTATCTACATTAGACCTGGTGACCTGGGACTGGAAGTTCTAAGTGCCTTTATTCTCTAAGTTCAGTATTGTTCACTTTTATTGTCAAATTTCTCCCTTTGATTTTATAGGCCAGCCTTATCAGTTCCTTTCTGTTTATATGGTTTCCATATATGCTTATTTTATAATGGTAGTGTATGAGAGATAAATGTGCCCAATTATTTTATTGTGTGTTAGTGAGTACTGTGGGACTGTATCCACTCAATATATACCATATGCTTTGTGAAATGGTATGTGCGTTTAAATATTCATATGTCATTTTACAAAGATTGTAAGGATTTTTTTCTTAAATCTTTATTTGGTAAACTTGTTTTTTCTCTGAAAGTTATAGCCTAATATATATTATTATTTATCTATTATTTCTTCAGTTTCTAGAGCTTAGTGGCTGGGATATATTCTAACTCAAACACTGCAACTTCTTTTCCCACCCTCTTTGCTTTTGTGAAGAACAACTGTGGTATTAAAGAAACAGCTGACAGAACGTTAGAAAAGCAGTGTGGAGTTGTAGTTGTATCACGAACCACACGTAGAGTCTTGGGTAATTCTGGTCCAGAGAACTATGATTGTCATTCCCTCTGTGCTTAAAGAATCAATATATTATAAATAACTTACAAGTAAAAAGATTCTTCCTGCTTGTCTTATAAATTTATCTCATTTCTTTATAGTACTTTATTCTGCAAACCAGATTTCTGAAATACATAGTTTTCAGAGTTTTGCATGGGTGTCAGAATGTTCTAGGTAAATAATTGGTTGTTCCAGTTCACTCTCTTTTCAGAGGTATGGTCCCAGAAGGCCACCCAGTTCTGACCCTGCTTGCCTCTCTGACCTCACCTCCCCCCACTCCCCCACTTAGTCCAGTCTAATCATGTGGACCTCCCTACTCCTCTGTGAGGATGCCTACCACGTTCCCACCTCAGGACTTTTGAATGCATTGTTTCATCTGCCTGGAATGCTCTTCTCCCCAGAGCTGTAACAGTTGGCTCCCTTGTATCCATCAGGTCTCAGTTCAGATGTCACCACATGAGCGTATGTCCCTAATCCTCCTAAACCCCACAAAACAGCCCCTCTGTCACTCTCTACCCTCTTACCCTGCTCTAGATTTCCTCATAGAACTTACCTCTAACATAATATATACTTTGTTTTATTGTTTGCTTTCCCTACTAATATGTAAGTTCCATCCATATTCAGTACTATTCAGCATGGTGTCCCTAGAGCCTGATATAGATTTATGATAGCACATAGCAGGCACTCAAAAAGGTTTTTGAATTAAGCAAGTAACTTCTTCTGATATTTCCAATTGCCTAGTTACTTCATGTACTTTAAAGGTTTTAGAGATGATATTTGGATGTATTTTGAAGGTGGGTCTGATTTATAGTTTAGTTGTATTAACCACCTATATGGAACAAAATTGCTAACTATTACTTAGAATATATCATGTTAGAATTGATCTGATCTTACAATGAATACATCTTGCAGAGATAATGTTTACAGATCACCTAACATATACTTCTTATTTTTGCAGATATGCCAGATGTTACACAAGCTTCTTAGTGGCAGAACCCTAATTTTATCTGTGATATACTTCATTCTTATCGTTTTGTACAGCTTATATATAAACCTGTGTTTAATTTCCTAGTCAATTTATTTTTTCTTAGTTGTGTTTTTTCGCTTACTACTTGATTATCTTTTTCCACAAAGTATATGTTACAATAGTGTTTTCTCTAGTTTTCGGTCACATAGCTATCACATGCTGGTAGGGGAGTGTGGAGGACCTTTGGTATGCCTCTGCCTCCTCTGGAAATCTCCACTTGGGGAGATCTCACAGTTAACAGAATCGATGTTAGCAAAAAACAAATGCCTTATAGTTCTACCTGAACTGACACCTTTGCTGTATCACTTGAAATAATTCATTCTAGTTGCTTAGGATGGAAACTGTGGTTAATAAGAGGTAGCATTTTTACCTCTCCCTGTCACCTATCCCCTATATCCAAGGAGTTGCCAAATCCTGGAGAACTTCCTTCTTTCTGGAGGACCTTGATTAGCAGAGATGACCCTTTGTCACATGCTGGCCATTGCAGATGTTTTTTAACTCTCTCGTGACATAAAGGAATCACCCTCTATGAGGCCAAATTTATAGATGATATTGTTGTGCCTTTCTAACGAATAATCCGTAACTTCACTTAAGGATGAGCACTAGGGCATGGGGAAAGTATCTGTATAGCATTGAATGGAGTGCTTTGGACTCTGGCTGTACTCAATAAAATCAGTTACCCTTAGTCCTCATTTTGAGGATGTAGTATTCCTCTTGTTACACTGTTATATTCTTAATAAAAAAGGACTATTTTCCTTTTTTAAAAGTTTTAAATGAACTGTGTTAAAAGTCATCTGTGTACAAATGGAGAAAATGGGTAAAGTAGCCACCTTTCAAAGCTATGGAAGTGCTTTTAAACCATTGGGTTACACTGTAGGGATGGAAAGAGTTAATACAGCTTTAAAGATGCCAAATTTACCACCAGAGCATACCTGAGCTCTCAGAGAACTTGACTGAGTTACATCAACCCCAATTCATCTCCTTCTATGAGGGTTCAAATAAGACAGAACCCATGTCTGGCATTGTTAAGTAAAAGTATTTCAATGCCTCCTAGTGGCATATTGTATGCTCTAATTAAGGAATTTTTTAAAAAATAATAGGCATTGAAGGAATACTGTAGATGAAGTATTAAAGCTGGTAAGTGCAAAGTACTAATAAAATCCTTTAATGACAGCATCCTAAATAAAAACAAAATACATTGGTTGCCATATAAAATTAACTAAAAATCTAACTGGGAAAAGTACATGTGATGAAGGGGGATATACTTTTAATCAAAATTGTTTGGTTTTGGTTCAGATTAGATTCCTTTAATTTTTTTAAATAGTGGAACAGTTTTGCACTTAAATATAGACAAATGTCTCTATTAAGATTGAGTTGTTGCTTTTTATACATTTATCCTTACTAAATTAATTTGATTACTGTGTATAAGTTTCAAGTTTATTGTATAATAAAATGGGAATGATGGTTTATAGACAGTCGTCGGTTCATTTTCAGATGGTTTTATTTTTAAATTCTAATTTTTCAAGTTGTATAACATGGTTTAATTAGTAAGCTTGAAATGCTGACTTGAGCAAAACTTTAAAATGAAGAATGCTGACTTAATTATTGCCTTAAACATTAAAAAACGATCAGCACTTACAGAAATGTAATTTAAAATGGGGGAAAAAAAGTCCCACGGAAAGGATTCTGATGAGGGTCAGTAGGAGGCAGGGAAAATAAAGTGATATCCTTTTGTTAGGCATTTAAAAATATTTAGTTAACTGCTTGCCAAAACAAAACAATTAAAATGGCAATTGCCTTTAAGATAGCATCCATGCATTTGCAGCTGTTGTGATATAAAGCTAGGAAACAAAATGTTAATCTGAAATGAACAGTTTAAATATGAAATTATGATATACTTGGCTTCCTGTAGTACAGCTGTCAAGCTTGGGCAGCTCGCTGGTCAATAGTGACATTCTATGTGTCAGTGAGCAGAGTCTCTTGATACCATAACCCGCAGTTCACACATTACTGAAGCTCCAACTGTCGAGCATTCAGGTCCCCTGGTATTAGTGCAGCTTCCAGACTCTCCTGACTGGCTCATGTTTCATTCTTTGGCAATTTGCCCTAATGATATCCCTCAGGAGCTTTCAACCTCCCTTCCTTTCCATATTTAATCGTGGTATATTAATCCGAGTGATACGCAAAGAGTGCTGCACGCATTGTCGTTTCCTACAATGTCTTCTAAGCTGCTCACCCAGTTTTTCAGCTTTACTTTTATGTATGTTCTAAGCCCTGACCCCAAATGCTGTATTTTCAGGTAGTCATCACTGTGTACGTAAGATGCCCAAGAAGCCGCTTTGGCTGTTGCTGTCTTCTTCAGAGGGGCTTTTGAAACGTCAGGATTTCTTGTTGTTGTTGTTTTTTTCTGGCAGATTTGGTAAAGATCATGTGATTTGGGTCACTAAATAAATCGTTTTGTGATTGTCATTATTCGTGGATAACTTGAGCATGTGTTTTTGTTCGGGGGATCAGCGGCTACTTATCATTGTTATCCTTTTGCAAATTTTAGTTAACTGCCTGTCTCCATGGATCAGTTGCCCTGCTATACCCAATGTACTGGCAGCACATATACATCCCTGTGCTCCCGCCGCACCTGCTGGACTACTGCTGGTAAGACGACTTTTGCCAGACTCCTTTAAATCCAGGCTTTATGATCAGAAAAAAAATGCGTGTATTTGTAGATGAGAGAAGCTTGCTGCATACATAGACAAACAAAATCTCTGAAACTTGGCTTCGAGATTAGTAACCAGTATTAAGAGCTGCTTTTATGAGGGCAGAGTAGTTCTGTTTAAAGCTGGCAAAAAAAATTTATGTTTGGCATACGTAAAATTCTTTAGATTTTGCGAGTTACTTTTGCAGTCATTTAGATAATTGAATGCATAAAGAGAAGCACATACAGCCTTAGTTGTGGTTAGGAAAACCGTACAGAAGTTATAGTATCAGTTCAAGAACTCCATATCCCAGGCGTCAGAGTTTGTCTGCAGAGCCTGTCAGAAACCACATTGCCTCTTTTGGAACACACTTTCATTACCTTTACCTCAGGACACACTTTGCTTTACCCCTCTTCCCTCAGTAGCACACTGAATACCAAATACTGGCAAACGGGTTGCCTCTAATTCAGGGATTCCCTGAGTTTCTGGTTTAAATCAAAGTCTCGGCCCTACGCCACCATGGAAAGCAATGTTGGAAAGTGTTGGAAGTAATTTTGAAAAGCTTCCTGGCATTAGAAAACAACTCCCGATGATCTCACCCAATTTGAGTTTGACTACACCCCCCAGAACTCTTCTGTTCTCTTCCTCTGGAAGAGTGTGTATATTCTCAGTGAGGCTAGACAAGGGTTGGACTCCGGAACAGCAGCCTGGAGATCTTCTTCCGGACTGTAGGATAAAACGTTCTCTTCGTGCATCATCACCTTCTGCCAGCATAACCTACTTCTTAAGAACTCTGGGGTTTTTTTCCCCTCTAAAACATGCATGTGCACATACACACATAGAAACTATAATAAGTTTGTTTATATTATTAAAAAACAAACTCAGAAGCAAAGTATTTAACTTTTTTATTTCATGAAAAACAGATCACTTAAAGTATTTAAGGATTAGAGTGATTTAAATTCATGCATATGGTTTTCTGTTCAATTTTTATGACTAGCCCTCTTCAGATCAAGTGATTGTAGTGATACCACATATATTTGGCCCCATATTGATGATACCAATATATTGTGTGTTTCCACAGCATGGTGATAGTACTGATAATGCTTTCAAGTAGGTTCCCAATGATCTACCTCTGCCATTCAGTCCTTTGAGTACTGGAAAGGAGAAAGTTTGGCAGGAGACTGTAGGTATGCAGCTTAATTGTTGTGGAGTTAAGCTGGATCTATAAATACGATTTTAGGTATTCATTTTAGAGTGTTTTTCCCTGACCATCATAACTAATATGCATTAGCATCCCTGAAGGCAGAAATGGCAGTTGATTCACATTGACAATGCCACAGAACTTGACACATGGTGTTCAGTAATTAAAATTTATTTTCTATAATTTTTACAAAAGTATTGGAAAACATACTGATACATGATTTTTGTTTATTATTATTGCTATTATTATTTTAAAGTTTATTTTGAGAGAAATTGAGAGAATGTGCATGCGTGCACCTGAGCAGAGGGAGGAGCAGAGAGAGAGGGAGGCAGTGAATCCCAGACAGACTCTGTGTCGTCAGCGCACAGCCCACGTGGGGCTCATTCTCACAAACTGTGACATCGTGATCTGAGCCAAAACCAAGAGTTGGACACTTAGCCAAATGAGCCACCCAAGTGTCCCAATACATGATTTTTAAAAATACACATCAAGGTGGTGGTTCAAGAACTAACATTTCTAATGATGATGCTTAGAATTATATTTTATCATATATAATGTTATGCTATTTCAATTTTTTATTAAAATGTTCTGACCTCTGGGGTGCCTGGTGGCTCAGTCGGTTGAGCCTCCGACTTCAGCTGAGGTCATGATCTCATGGTTTGTGTGTTTGTGCCCTGTGTCAGGCCCTGTGCTGACAGCTCAGAGCCTGGAGCCTGCTTCAGATTCTCTGTCTCCCTCTTTCTCTGTCCTTCCCTTTCTCATGCTGTCTCTCTCTCTCTCTCTCTCTCAAAAATAATTTTTTTTTAATTAAAAAAAAAAGTTCTGACCTCTTAGGAGGTACCTTCCCTCTAAGTTCAGTTGTCTGCAATGATTCCACATTTAAGACTTTCTAAAATACTGTTATTTAGAAGTATTCTGTGATGTGTAGGTAGTTCTGTGCTAATTCTTTCCAGAGATGTCTTCCCGATACTTTCTAACCCTGCATAAAGGCCTTCTCCTGCTTCCACTGTAATGAAGGAAGCTTGTTTCATATTTCAGTCCCTGGAATTTTCTTAATAGTTTCTAACCTTGAAATAGCCTTTAGGATAAGTTCTAACAGCCTCCATGCCAGACAGTTCCCTGTTCCAGAGAGTACAACAGTGATAATCAAGGAGATATCTGAAACTTCCTGAGCATTAAGATCACAATGATAGGCTCAGCTTCTATTATAGGAACTGAGCCGTGTAATGTAATGTTCTTTTTTTTCTTTTCTTTTTTCTTTTCTTTTCTTTTCTTTTCTTTTCTTTTCTTTTCTTTTCTTTTCTTTTCCTCTTTTCCTTTCTTTTCTTTTCTTTTTCTTTTCTTGCTTCTTCTTTCAAAGAAATAGCTAAGACTCTAGCTCTCTTGTGTCAGAAAATTTTATGAACTAAACCATTTCTTGGGGAAAATGGTTTTCTTCCCCTTGCATCCTTGCAAATGATCTTTGAATCATACTGATTTGTATGCAAAAAGGGAGAAAAATATTAGAGATTATCCCTCCAATCTCATGGTTTTTGAATAAAGATATATTTCACTTCAAAATAACACCAGGAAGATTTGATGGGATAGATGTATATTTGCCATCTCTTCAATGTGATTGGAACTTTTGATTCCTGAGATAATCCTGTCTCCTGGAAGTATTTTTGTTTTTCCACCTGGTATCCATGATGTGACAAACTGTGGAGAGCCATAATGCCATCTTGTGACCATGTAGGAATATAGCATCTTGGTCTATTGATGAGGGCTTGCAAATCTGTTCGTTCATTCATTCATTCATCCATCCATGTGTACATCGAATAGATAGTGAACACCTGTTTGCCTAGCAGTGAGTATAGGTAAGGTAATGAATAACCCTTTGTTTCTGCCCTTGCAGTATCCACAGATAGGAAGAAATTCACTCATGCGTACATTCACACACATATGCATATGCATACACAAGAGGAAAACAGAGTAATAGTGCAGTACTATAAGGTTTATAACAGAGGCACATAAAAGAAACACGGATGGGGGCACCTGGCTAACTCAGTTGGTTAAGCACCTGACTCTTCATTTCGGCTCAGGTCATGATCTCACAATTCGTGGGTTTGAGCCTCGCATCAGGCTCTGTGGTGGCAGTGCAGAGCCTGCTACAGATTCTTCTCTCCCTCTCTCTCTCTGTTCCTCCCCTACTTGCACACAGTGTCTCTTTCTCTCAGAATAAATAAATGAAATGAAAAAAGAAACATGGATGAGGAGACACCTAGTAAGAAGTGACACACACTGCTCGGTAGGATAGGGAAGGAGACTGAGAGGAAATGACATCATCTACATTTTTCTGATAATCTATCAGTATAAGGGGAAATGGGAGTTTCTATTTAACAGGTATAAGATTTCAGTTATACAAGGTGGTTAAGTTCTAGAGAGCTGTTGCACAACATTGTGCGTATAGTTAACAATGCTATATTGCAGAATTAAAGATTTCTTAGGAGGGCAGATCTCATGGTAAGTGTTCTTACTATGCGAGATAGAGAAAGAACTTAATGTGGCAAGTCCATGATGTTATCACACACTCTTAACCTGAGTCCTTAAACACCTAGGAGGTAGTATGACCCTAGTATCAGTAAAATTATAAGCATTCATTATTTGTTCAAGAGTGGTTGACTCACCTTTTTATTTAGGGTACCTATATGATTCTTCTTTCCAGGAAAGAGAATTGTTTATTAAAAATAAATGGAAAATTATGCCGGTTAGACAACCTAAGTTAATAGGTGGCTGTTACAGTCTACCCATGAGTGGTCCTTGTAAGAAAACCAAAAAAGACACAGAAAACTATTATAGGGTGATTACTTTGGAGTAAAGATTAATTGCTACCCAACAGAAGAAGCAGTCATAGTAGAGCCTTCTGTATCCTATCTTTGCAGAATAACTTCATTGACAGAAAGATGTAGGACAATTTAGCATGTGGATGATAAAATATCAGTGTTGCCAAGGATCTCTTCCTGACTTATTAACACCCGAATCTAATTAGGGCATTTTAGCTAAGGGTTGCAGAATTACTTTTCATGAGATTTGGCTGATTAAATATTAGAATGTAAGCAATCCAGTTTTCATGAGAAAAAAAGTATTCAGTAAAACGTATATTTTATAAAATATAAAATCTGTCTATAAAATGTGTTCTATAAAACCTATATGCAAAACATCATATATAATATTTCTTATTTTAAGAAAATTTGCTCTGGATTAATAATGTTTACAGTTTTAACATCTCTATGTTTTTGATTTTGTTAGGAATTATGAGATAAAAACATCTAGAGATACCCAGTAATCTCACAGAAAAAGCTATGTTACTTTATTACTAAGTTCTACATAGGAACTCTTTATTGAATTTTTATTCTAGTTTAATAATTGCTAAACATTTATTTTTTATATTTCAAGTAATAACTAGCTTTTATGAAATTTAAAAAATGTTATCTTAGATGTATTTCATAGGACTTCAGTAGGTTAGCTGCTACTTTGGGCTCTGACTTTTTGAAATCTGATCCACTCAGTGTTCCTCTTAACAACTGTAAAATGGACATGATAATTGTTAATTTCAGGAGACTTACACATTTTTTGATTAACACTCCACTAATTATATTATTTTTTCTTCTTTCCTTCTTTCCTTCTTTCCTTCTTTCTTTCTTTCTTTCCTTTCTTTTTTGAAAGAGAGAGTGTGTGCTCATGTGTGTGCATAGGAGGGAGGGACATAGGAAGTGGAAGAGAGAGCATCCCAAGCAGGCTCCATGCCCAACATGGAGCCCAACTGGGGCTTGACCTCAGGACCATGAGATCATGACCTGAGCAGAAATCAAGTCAGATGGTTAACTGACTGAGCCACCCAAGAACCCCAACACTTGTTATATTAAAATGTGCTTAGAAATTTGAGATACCACAGACTTTCTATGTTATAAATTTTGTGGGTAGGATAACCTAACCTGGGGTGAATTGGAAGTTTTCACAGTAACCTGAATAATTTTCTACTGGTTTGGATGTGGGGACAGCTTGACATATTTAAGATCTTGGGATTTGCTTACCCTGTTTTGTGAAAATGTTCTGAACCTGGTATGGGAGCCCAGAATTTTTAGTGACATATATTTTATGTCTTTAGTGGAGTCCCAGAAGGAATTCCAGAGATGAGAACTTGAGCTAGGGAAGTAATCAGCCTTCCTTTATTTAAGCAAAAATGGAACAGTCCACATTTATTCCTCCTGTTTCCTTTTGAAGGCAGAAAATCTGTTAGGTCTTAAGGATATCAAAGCCTGTAAATAGTTCTTAACTTTCAGTCAAATGATCCAAAATGTCAGATCAATTCCAGATGGTCTGTTGTATTAAAAAAAAAAAAAAAAGATAGGAAGGAACAAAGCTACAAAAGGGAATTAGAATTGGAATCTAGTACAATAAGAAGTAATGAACAGGATAATGAGGAGTCAAAAACTTTAACCATCCTTATATATTTTTTGTGTGTGTGAGTTCTGGATATATGTTAATGGTTAGCCATCTTCAAATAAATCTGGAGCTGTTTGAGGTTACTTTGAAAACTGCGGATCTGTCGAGGTGCCTGTTAGCTGTATCTGTTACTGGTTCTCAGTAGCAAAGTGGATACACAAGGAGTTTGGGCAGCTCAATATTAATAGTGAAAGTGATGTTTGGAAAGTTATGAAAATTCTTTGAAAAAACCTGTTTTCATTGACATAGAAAATGTTCGCATTAAATATAACACAATGAGGTCTATAAAAGAAATGTCAAAGAATGTTTTAGCTATTTATTTGCATATCCTCTATCCACATTTATAGACCTCTGTCCAGTTTCACGTTTTGTTGATAAATAATATTTTGATTTTGAAATGTCAAGTTGGATAATTCCCTTCATGTATTTCATGAGAAATGTTTTTGAAATTACTAATAAGCCTGATTTTATGTCACAAAAATTATTTAATGTCTGTGTCCTTTGCTGGAGTATAAGATCTGCAAAGGGATCTATCCTGTTTATGTCACTTATTATTGTACCTAGCCCCTGGCCCAGGTCCTAGTGCCTGGTATGCTCCAGATATTGTTTATAGAATTAATTAATTCAGTATCATGCTTCAACATATTTGAATAATTTTTGATTAATTAAAAGTATTTTATTAATAAAAGCAAAAGTGAAATAAATAGGAATGTGTGACATTTAAATAAAGGACAAGGTACATGAGCAAAAAGGTAGCATGGAAAGAGAATGGTAACAGTAGAGGAAGGACTTGTTTATCTTTGTACTTCTAGTTTCCAAACAGTGCCTGGCACATAGTAGGCCTTAATAAATATTTGGTAACTGATTCAAAAAATTTTGGTAATGTAGTAGATACGAAACGACGATATTTTAAGAAAATCATAGAAATAAGAATCTAATTGAATAAAAAAAGGTGTATGAAAGAAATATGAAAAAATTTGATAATTATTTAGGATATATTTGATATGAAATATATGGAAGATTTAACTCAGACTATGGCCTAGGCTCTAATATTCTTCCTAAATAAAAAAGCTTTTTTAGGCATTACTACTCTTTAATTATAAATGCTTTTGTGAGTTTTATACAAACCAACCTTAGTTTGAATATATTAATGACTTCTCAGATTAAATTTGACTTTAATATATTGAAAAATTTTGAATATCTATAAGTGGGCTATGTTAGAACTGCTCATTTAAATAATTTAATTTTTTAAACTTTCTTAATTACTTATATTGTTTCAGTGTTAATGAACTTTATGAATATATCCATTATATATTTCTAATTTAGTGCTCCAATGCCATACCTGATTGGAATACACTCCAGCCTCATAGAGGTGAGTATCTTTCAGACATGAGATATGTGAGTGATAAATTAATGAATAAAAATAATAGTTAAAAGAGTTGTATTTTGAAAGAGTATCAGTTGAATAGTACAAAGCAATGACTAGTTTCATATTTAGGGTATACTTACATGATCATTTTCAGAAAGATAATATTGGAATAATTTCATTTTAATTAGCATATTAAATGACCATCTTCAGTGGTATGAAACCCATGAAAATATGTTAAATTTGGTCAAGGTCATATGGTAAATTTTAAGTACTAAATACTTAATTTTTGATGAACCACTTTCTTTATGGCACTTGGGATCTTTTATATCTGTTTCTTTTTCAGACCTTATTTTGAAGGTCAGAATTTATGTATTATAAGTCATAAACAGAAAATGTTTTTATTTTTCAAGCTTCAGTATACTTTTGGTCAGTGTGCTTTTTCAAAATGTGGTTGGAATAATCATGAAGTTTTCAATTAAAATAGAGATTTTAAAAAGTTTTAAAATTTTTTTGCACTGTTATCACTCCATTCCAAAATGATTTTGGGGGCTTATCATCACTGTAGTGAAAAATGTTGAACTTTAAATACCTTGAACATGAAATCAGTGAGATTTCCAAAGACTTCTTAGAAAATTAGAAAACAATAAACAAAAGACTTGGATCCAAACAAAATACTGGGGTCGATTGCATGGCATTATTATACTAGCTGATTGCTGTTTAAAAAAAAATTTTTTTTGGTTGTTGTGCATATTGCACTTTAATCCAGTTTCTGATTAACAACCTAAATGAGTTAGATTTGGTTTTCTTATTACTTGTTGTCATGTATACACCATCAATCCTCACTTTGCTGATCAAGGAAGATCCTGCTGACTATTTCAGGAGTTGTGAGGATCATGTCTGCAGAAATCATGTTCTGATAGTAGTCCTGAATTATAGAATTCTACTCTGTAGAAATATACTCTGGTTTTGGTCACGTTCTCCTTTTGCACAATGCTGGGGCAACATTTTTTATTTGTTTAGTCATTAATAATATTGAATATATTTTAATGAATTTCTTTAGTAGACTTGTTTTTAATTTTGAAGTTTAAGTTGAATAACATTATGAGTCTTTATGTTTGTTAATTTTTAGAAAACTTGTTTTACATGCCAAGGTACTTTCAGTGAAAGACATTGTGTATGAATGAATATTTAATCTGTTATTTGATTGTAGAACTGGTATTTTCTTCATCAGTATTTTGACTGTACAAAATCTAACCACATTTGGTATGGTTTCAAAGAAGTCATCGTATCTGATTTTGATATAAGTGCACATGTCTCTTCTTATTTAGTATATCTAATAGAATATATAATTTTTTAAATATATTTACTTGTACAGGGGAAATATATTTAAAGTTGTTTATTATACCTGTTGATGTTCTGTATTTTTTTTACACAATGGCTCTATACAGACTTTTAAAACAAATGATTCAGCTTTTCCAAAATATTTTAGAAATGGGTACATGTCTTAAATATTCAATCATATTTATTACATATTTACTAGACATATATAGAGAAAATCAACACTTTTTTTTTAGAAGCAAATTTAAGAATTTTTTATTTCTTGCAGTATTGTCTTAGAGAAATGGTCCATTCTGATTTTGAATTCGGTCATCATTAAATGATAATGTTTAAAACCATGATTAGATTGGCTAAAATCTCTGTACCTTTTATACTTTGGACTTACTGAACAGTCTTCTTAGTCAATTCTATTTGGTTTAATAGTCAATGAGAAGGTGTAACAGGAACTTCAAGAATGTGTTTAAATCAGTTGGGTATCATTTAAGAACTTTCTCCTTAATCTATTACAAGAGATACATCCTGCCATTCCATTCTTACTATGTCATTATTAGGCAGATTTTTTAACTGAAAATTTGATCTTTCTTATTTTATGCTAATGGTATTATAATTCAAATATGGATATACCTGTTTACAAATTTTATGTGAGACTGAACTGAGTACTTTTATACATTTTGTTTGGTTGCAATTACAATGAATTTTTTATTTTTTAGGAAGAATCAACATATTCCCTATTCTCTCTGTCAAGACAGTTTTGACATATCAGTTTTACAAAGACTTCTAAACATAATTGTTCTAAGATGTGAAACTAATACCCTTTTAAATCTTTCTTGTAATTATTTTTGCGTAGTCATGAGTATAAGATGGCTGGAAATCTCTCTTTTTAAATGTAAATCTGCTTCCAAAATAAAGGATAAGGACATTTTATTCTTCCTGAAAATTAGACCTTAGGGATGAACTCAAAGGTCTGTAAATGATGAGGAGTATAAGTTAGTAGAGGCTACAAGTGTGAGCATAATATTATGTGTTTTAAGATACACAAAAGATTCTAAGTAAAATGTTGGCTCAGTTTTACAGGAACATGTGATTGCTGACAGCAGGTCATTTCCTTGCGTTACCATACGTGATGCACATTTGGAGTCACATTGCATGCGGAGAGGATGCGAGAGGAAGACTTACCAACCTGAATACCTTTCTCTTGTCCTTAATAAGATTTTCAGTCTGTGTCCTAATATTATTTTTCTTATTTTTGAAGAAAAAGGCAAATTCTCTCTTTTCTCTTTCCCAAGCCAAACAAGCTTATGAATTTTATGAGATAAAATAATCTGAGACAGAGAAAGTGGTATCATTTTATATGCTCTATGAATTTTTATTCCTATTTAGAATATAGTTAAAGCCTGACTTGGAGAGAAACAAAGATAAAATAGTGACATTAATCCAAATAAAAATTTTAAATTACATACTATTTTCCCCTTTTTGCTTATGTAGAATTGTTCTCATTTTAGGGTCTCAGTGTATTGATTTATTGAAATTAATACATTTTACATTCTTACTGAATGGTCCCTTGGACAAAATTTAATACTCAGCTATTATCAGACATTTTTAAACGAAGGACAAGTTGGAAAAAAGTATACAGTTCACGTTAATACTAATTTTCTTTATTCAGAGTTTAGCGTTAGTGTCCTCACAAAACATTTAGGTGTCACATAACCATTAGTCCGGGCTATTTAGAGGAATTCATTTCATCCTTTAACAAATGCACTAGGTTTCTGGATTATCTTTATAGTTTCTGTTAAAGGGGACAACTTAGAATTGAAGGTGAAAAATCAAAATTATGACATACTTTTTCCACTCAAATGCCATTGATACAAATGTATTGTTGCTTATAAAATAGGTGATTTTTGTAGTTATGCTATAGCTAATTTATAAATAACTACATATTTTTGTATGTAAGCCTTTTTTACCTGTATGTATACATAAGGAAAGGAAAGGAAAGGAGTTTATTTATAAATGTTTTGGCAATAGTGTCACTGTTGTAGGTCGTTCCCTGTTAATTCCCAAGAAACAGCCACCCTCTGACTCTCATTTTGGAATAATTACAATGTCTTTTACAAGATGGATTTTTAGTATCATGTATCCCCCTGAGAATCCGTATTCTACACAGACATTATTGCTTTTTTAACACATACAAATTTCTTACTCTAGACTACCATTTCCCTAGCAAATTTAACATTCTACATACTATGCAGAGGTTTGAAGTTCTAAATGGATCAGAGAAATTTCAATCTAGAATAACTTAAAACAAAAAGAAAATTGGGTTGGCCAATTTAAAATGTAAGGTATTTAATAATTCTCAAAAATAGCTGTTATTCTAGAATGTCATTTTTAAAAATACTACACTGAAAAAAATACTACACTGGAATTAATTGACTTATTGATAGTTGACCTATACATTTATGGAATTCTGAGTTGATACATTTCATTATTGAGCACCTAATTTATTGCATCAAAAAATAATTCTATGTTTTCATCAATTAAATAAGGCAAATAGAATTATATGGTTTAAGTATACATATTAGTTTAAATAGGGAAAATAAACCTTAAGTATTTTCTTTCGTTAAGGATGAAAAATTTGATGAAATTCTAATTTAGTGTCATTAGTCCACATATTGAGATAATTTGACCATCTACTAAGTGGTCAAACAAGACAAATCAAATAATCTGATCGGCTATTAAATTTAGTCTTTAAAAAAATTTTTTTTAATGTTTTTTTTTGAGAGAGACAGAGCGTGAGCAGGGAAGGGGCAGAGAAAGAGGGAGACACAGAGTGTGAAACAGGGTCCAGGCTCTGAGCTGTCAGCACAGAGCCTTATGTGGGGCCGGAACCCATGAGCTATGAGATTATGACCTGAGCTGAAGCCGAAGTTTGACGCCCAAACAACTGAGCCACTCAGACACTCCTAAATTTGATCTTTTATATTAAATTCATGTTATAAATATTACCATTCCTTATTACCACCCTCTTTATCATTTTTGTTATTCAATTTACAGTACTCATCATCAGCTTACACCCAAATTGGTATGGAAATACAGAGAAAATATTTATTAAATTAAAATTTAGTTTACTACAGTAGTCATATTTATTATTGGCTTATGTTAGCCCTACAATATGATTTTTACTAAAAATAGGTGTAGAACTAGCCATAAGTCCCTGTATAATTGGACTGAAATTCAGTTTAAACATTGTTAATGTTTAAAGGATGTACGTTTTTGTGGTTTAATACAGCTGGGCCTATTTTGTGAGTTTTTGTTGCAGTATCTCTTTGATAGTTAAATTATATTCAGTATCTCCAAACTAAATCAATGTTTAGATGAGCAAACATTCTATTTTAAGGATTTTTTATCCAATCTTTTGAACGGGTGTAGACAAACTTTTTTTTCTCATAAGGCAATTTTTTATATGTTCTTATAGGATTTTCCATTTCTTCCCCCAAGGCTAATTGTCATTAAGCTAATTTTCTCTACATTTCTAAGCTCATTATAGTTTTGGAAGGAAAATATATTAAGATATTTATTTGTAATTGTGTTTTTTAAACAGAGACTGAAAAATAAATCATTGGAGGATGTGGTTATGTTAAATGTTGACACAAACACTTTAGAATCACCATTTAATGACTTGAACAACCTTCCGAGTGATGTGGTAAGTCTGAAGGTTATTTTGTTATGAACATGTATCTATCTATCTATCTATCTATCTATCTTTCTATCTATCATCTATCTATCTATCTCTCTATCTCTCTATCTATCTATCTATCTATCTATCTATCATCTGCTTTCTCCTGGACCCTTGAATTACCAAGAGTTATTTTTCCCAGTTTTTTATCTGAAATAAAAGGACTGAGTATGTGCATGGGTGTGAGAGGAATCAGTGTAGATGCTATATTTAATATTTTTACCTTTTGGCAGTTGAGGAGATGTTGAATGGAACATCATATTCCTATTGTAAAAGTAGGATCATAATTAAAAAGCTAGATGCATTCATTAGGCAGAGTTTCTTTAAACGTAAGTCTCTTCATCCTATCTTAATCATTATATTACAAAGCAGGCATTTCTGTCTGCCTAGTGGCATGTCTTGCAAAAGAATGAGAGAGTTTTTGAAGGCAAGAAGAAGAAGGGGGCCAATTATCGGCTTTTGCTTCCCTGCCACCTGCCAGTGCTTTTCCTTTTAATTAATGATCTGATGGCACTGGTCAATATAATAAGAAATGCTTGTACAGTTGGGGTCAGAAAATTCTGGCTTTGATCTCCCTCAACTTTCTGAAACATTTATTTGTTTTCTCTAAATTATTTCAGTTTTATTTTAATCTTTTCTATCCTGCTGAGGGCCGCAAGAATGAAAACCTACACTGTTTGTCATTTGCTTTGGCAGAGCAAAGACTGCTTACTTAGAATTCTATTTGTAAATTAAACTGCAAACCCAGTTTGTCATAAAAGACATCTGATCCTTTTGAAATGACGAAAACTGTCTTTTGTCTGTAAAGGCTGATAAATTAAGTGCCAGTTCTCTTCTGCTCTTTGATCTTGCAGAGCGTTTGTGTGAGTGTGTGTGTGTGTGTGCATGTGTGTGCGTGCAGCTTATAATAGAATATACTCTGTATTTCATGTTAAATAGTCTCTGAAAGTGCATTTTTGGCCTGTGTATTCCTTAGAACAGGGCAAAATGCAGGCTAGTGTTGTTTCTGTATATATTTTAATGGCTATTTAAAAATATCTTTATAATATAGTTCTAAGTTAAAAATAAGTCTCTTTTTAGAAACAGTTTTTCAGGGATATTAAAATTTGGAAATAAAAAGCCTTCATGATATATTTTTCTGCAATATTGCAAGTACTTTGAAATCATTAGGGAGTTTGAAAAAGTGAATTTAAAAAATTTCAAACTCAAAAAATAATAGTAACACTAGCTTTGATTGTTTTTATCAGTAGTGATAGGAAAAACGTGATTTTACAATTAAAATCAGATTATCTGTGCCCATAAATAACCTAAAATACTTGCTGACCTTGAAGCAAATTAAATTGAACTACTTTATCTTACTGTAGTAAAATTTATGCTATGTATGAACAAATCTAAACCCAGGCCAGTAAAGAATTATATTATCTTTTTAGCTCATTAGAACTAGATTGCCTCATTATAAAAATTTTGCAGAAGCTGCTAGAAATGATTAGAGTTATTCATTTAGAAATCCATCAAAGAATTCTTTATTGGATAGAGAACTAAGTATGATATAAAGTCCCAACTTTTAAAAATATTTTCTTTATGTGCAATGCATTTCCTACTGTTAATGCCCTAAGTAGGAAGGATTGTTTATAAAAAGAAAGAAGAAGAGGAAGAAAAAGAAAAACAAGAAAGAAATCAGCTTTTTTTGTGTATCATAAAAATGTTTATAGTCAGCTTCAGTGGTTATCGAGAAAAACAATTTTTAATATTAATTTTTTGATGGGTAATTCCTTTTTAATTGAGAAGTACTACTTTTCCAGTAGAATTACCTTGATATNTATCAAGACATTTATTTTAAAATATGAAGAAGGTAAGCAGTATTCACAAAATGGAAAAGCCTAAATATGTGAAATGAGAAGAGGGACCATCTCGTTGCTTACTTATCAAAGTAACACTTAACTGTATGTAAGTGAAGTGAAAAAATCACAGAAAGGAACTCTGCAAAGTGGTGTAGACATAACTATATGTATGCTTGAGATTAAGGGCTGGAGACTTACAGACAAATTTGAACAGTGAATCAATGGATACAGCTCTGGAGTGGAACCAGGGCCATTTACTGAAAGTATGAGTTGTTTTAAAGTTATATAGTCATTTTCTACAAATACTTTAAGTGATTGTTTGTTTAACCCCTCTCTAATAAATTTAGCTTTTTTCCATCCATTTTCCAAAAGCTATCTCTTGTAGTTCTGCAGGAAATAAGCTGAAGTATCACATCATACTTTTTATAATTGTCAGTGTTTTAAATGAGATGTGTTAGAGTCACAAATGATCTTACTAAATTTTTTGTGTTGCGATATAAATAAAGAAAACAGACTTGAATACTGAAAAAATCCCCTGAAAAAATCCTGGTATTGTTTGATTATTGAAGAAATTAACTCATATTTAAAAGGGGGCCTTTTAAAATCATTCACCAAAGCATTTAAATTATACTTACAGGGTAGAGGACTTTCTATGCATATGCACTCTATTATTGTGTCAGCCTGACCAGTGGTCTTGGCTGTTCAAAGGTCAGTGGTCACAGTTGTCCTGAATTACTAGTTCTTTTTTCCTGTGGACCCTCTGCTGTGTTGCATGCTGTAATCTTCTTAATGGCTTCATTCCAATATTCACACATAATATTTTAGATTTATTGACTGTTAGAAATACTACCATGCCAGTAGCAGTTCCGCTACTCTTAAGGTATTTAAAATTGGAAAAATAAATCAGGGCAAAGCTTTCAGGAATCCTTTGTTTTCCTTAAGGGAAGGGAAAAAACTCTCTTCCTGTCTTCTGACAAGAACACTTGTTTTTCGATTTCATCATTTCACTATAGATTTGGATCATTAACAGAAAAAAAACACAAATTTTATTCAGAGTGATTTTAACATACTGATTATTATGTGGAATATCTTAAAGGCAGTAGACCCATTAAAATATACTTTTGTAGTTTTCTGTCTGAATACATTGCAATTTTATTTTTTAGTGGCTATGTCAAGTATAGATACCTTCAAACACGTAGGTTGAGTGTTTTGAAATAACAAATAAATTTGAGGGTTATGTAACAGTATCAATTGAATTTAGTGTTATCATGCTATATTTTTAAATGTGGGGAAAATGAAACAGTTTAATTAAATACAACATTTGAAATTTCAAGTGATGAATTCTTTTTAATTTTAGGAAATATACTATGGAGATGCCTTCCTTCCAAATACATACACACATTTAGTTTCAATTACATAATAGTTTGAAATATTGTTGTCTAAAGTATTACTGCTCATTTTAATTTTTATCATCACTAGTATTTTTAAAAGTAATTTGGAGATTTCTTAAGTATTTCAAAAATAAATAGGACAACTCACTTGTTAGAAAATTAAGTTAATTAGAACTATAATGAGGTTTAGGAAATCTCTTTGTGAGAAAATTAAACAATTACAAACTCTTATAAATGAAAGCAGGTTAGAATTGACTTCTGAAAAAGTTACAGCATTAAAATACCCATTACTGGGAAAGTGAATTTTTATCTGTGTTTCTTTACTGTCTTTAAAGAATTTTAGCTGATTGGATTATAAAATAATTTACTCTCAGGTCAGTATACTTACTCCTATTTTAGATAAGAAAAAGAAGACACAGAAAGTATACTGTTAACAGTGTTTCTAGAGCTTTAGTTCATATAGTTTCATTCTCTCACACTTTTGCCCCAAATACTAGACCATGGCTCCTTTCATAAAACATGATGTACAGTGTAACGAGTAACTGTTTTGGAGTTTACTATAGAAGCTTACTCTCTATTCAGATCTTGCTTATGAAGTATCAGTGTGACCTATTTGATTTAAAGTCGGATTGTTAACACTTTAAAAAAACTTATTTTCATCTTATATGTAACACTACTGGGAAATGATTTTTTAATTTTCTGTTATGAGGGTGTGTAAGAAATATAATATTCACCATAGATCTTGGTATGTTACAGGATAGCTACATTTAGTATAAAGCATATTTAATTACTAAAACTTTAGAAAGACTTTATTATAAAATGGAGTCATCTAAAGTACTGTGGATCTTATAGTGACACTTTCACGGATCAAGTGAAGGAATAGATCAATGGTTTTATGGTAGAATGAAAAGACGCAAATTGCTCTGAAGCATCAAAAATCATTAAAAGCCTGAACTTAGGGAAAAACCCCAAAGCTCCAACTTTAAGTAAAAATTTAAGATATCTACATTTGAGGGAGTTAATTAATTTATGAAAAATTTGGAGAAGAATTGGCTGTTACAGAGATATTTATTTTTATTTAATATTTTATTCAGAGAATTTTTAAAATTGGCTTTTTTAAAAAAATGAAAATTTATAAACAAATTTAACTCTTTCAACTGTATGAATAGCTAATAGATAGGTTTAATTCATTGGATATTTCCCCTAACCTAACATGAAGGTTTAATATGTTAAATTGTCATAATATATGTTATAAAGAAAAAGAAAAGCCCCCAGAGAATATTATATTAGTTCCAGATTTGCCACAGCTCTGCTATAACCCTTATCATGTTTAACAGTAAGAAAATTCCCCAGCAAAATTCTAGAGTGGCAAGGTTAGAAAGATAACCCAATTTCATTCAGGTTCTAGAGTAATTTAGAGAACATTTTGGTGGTAGTTGTTGCTTTGCTTTGTTTTGTGTTTTGTTTTGTTTTGTTTTGTTTTGTTTTGTTTAATTTAATAGAGTAGACTTCCGGAGACAAATACTGCTTTGAGTTTCCCCCTGGAGAAATGCAGCTATACTCTCTTCAGTCTCCAGCTGTTAACAATTCAGGCACCTAGATGTGCATTGCCCCCACCACACAGCCTAGTGCAGAGCTTTGTAAATAGTAGGCATTCTGTAAATAATGGGTGAAGGGAAACATAATTGTATTTCTTTTATCATTTGTTATAGAAGTTGCTTTTAAAATCCCTGTTTAGAGTTACTTAGAACATTTTATAAGGATATTTTCATCTGACTTTCATAGTAATGAAAAGAAGAAACCTGAGTATATGTTTAATATACATTCTGTGGCTATGAGTGTGACTCAGTCTGGCACCCTGGAAAGGGAGACTATGTCACTGTGCTCTGTACCTGACACTGAGTGTTGGTGGAAACTCACTATTCCTTTAAATAATTATTTTCAGAGAATTGATTGTATACCAAGATTTTTGTTTCTGTTGTTGTAAGTAAGTGATAGATTTTATGATTTTTCCTATTGTTTTCTTGGTGTGTAGTTTTTACCTAAGCTTTAAATACGAAAGCAAAACAAATGAAAACCAAAAGTCAAAACTTAATTAACTGGGCTTCTAAACTTTTAAAAGGTCTTTGTTATTTTCTCCCAGCTGAGTCCCTCCCACTGCAGTGATCCAGGCTTTAGCAGCTCCCTCCTTATGTCTCTGTACTTTTGCCATTTTAAAGTTGATTTATAGTTTGTCACTCTTAGTGATTTTAAGTGCTCATGAAGTTCCTTGGCTTTCTCATGGGTTTTCATTTCCATCTAAATTACCTAGCCTTTCTCCAAATGTCTTTTTTTTTTTTCCCTGTATCATCTTAATAGCATGCTTCTTGCTCTTTTTACTGCTAATGCATATATACATACATCATAAATATACATATATCATATATCATATGTATATACACAAAGATGTGATATATATTTATATATAAAATATATATGATACATTTATATACATATGTGTGTGTATATATTTAAATGTAAAAACCTTGATTTTGGCTTTAAAAATAATTTCCAATTTGTTTCTGTTTCTTCAAGTTCTTGACTTTTCCATGTACAAGAGACTTTTCTTGTATATGATATTGTGAGCACTGTCACAATAGTGGTTCTAAAGTCTTGTTGATATCATAATGACATGGGGGACTTTTCTGGACCCCTTCACAGATATTCTGATCCAGTTAACTTAAAGATATTAATGTAGAAGGGTGACAGGTGGCTAATGTATTTATTCATTCATTCAGCTAATCATTCACTCAAATATTTATCAAGCACCCACTGTATGCCTGTATTATGCTAGGAGCTGAGTGGAGAAGAAGACATAATACATTACTTTCTTTTTTTTTTTTTTTTTTTTTATTTTTTTTTTTTTTTTTNCCACCCAGGCGCCCCAATAATACACTACTTTCAAGGAACTCACATTCTATTCATCAGAACCCAACCATATGGCCATACCAAGTCAGGAGGCATGTCGGGTCCATGTAGCTAGGTTGAGGTAGCACTATTTGAAACTAAGGATTTCTCTTACCAAAGAATGGGAGAGTGGCTGCTGGTGGACTAGCAGTCATCTCTGCCATAAATATACTGAAAAAACTGATTTAGCTTGAGACGTCATTCTTACCAGTCTAAACACTCAGATCAGCTGTTTGTGGTACAGCCAAGCTCAACGTGCCAACACATGGTTTCCAGAATTGGCCTGAATGAGGAGTATGAGTAAGCCATGCAAAGTAGGAGGAGGAAGAATAGTGTTTACAAAGGCTCTGCTGTGGGGGTGTGGTTGGCAAATTTAAGAAATGGAAAGAAGTCTTATGTAGCTGTAGTGAAATGAACAAAGAGAATGATGCAAAATGAGGTTGTAGAGATAGTAGGTACCATCATAAAAGATCTGTAGTTCTTGTTAAGGACATTTGGATGTTATTAAAAATTGGAGATCTTTAGGAGGAATAGCGTGATCTGCTTTGACTTCTGAAAATATCATCTTGGGTTCTGGGTCCTGAAGATTTACTGTGTATAAGAAATGAAGCAGGAAGATTAGTTGACAGAGCTTTTGCATTAGTCTAGATAGAGATGCTAGTTTCTTGAACTTGATAGTGGCAGGGATTTAGAGAAAAGGGGACAGATTTGAAATCTTCATTAGAGGTCTTAACTGAAAGGGCTTGGTGATGCATTGCATGTGGGAGATGAGAAAGGGTGAAGTATTGAGGATGACCTGCAAGATTCCTTTTTGCCTAACTAGATGAAGGGAAATGGCATTGATATTAGAGATACTGGGCTTGAGCCGGGGATAAGAGCAGTTTGGCTGTCTTAATTTTATAATGGCCTCTGAAAGGAAAATAGTTATAAATGACCTTAGGGTTTTTTATATGTTTTTTTATATGTTTTTTCAAAACATATTAACTAGGTTTTGAGAGGTAATTTAAGCATACACAGAGACACTCTGCAAGCATATCATATGCTTTTCATTTGATCAATGTTAAAAGTTACTATTTTAATCCTCAAGTAGAAGCTTGCTAGAAAATTATATTAAGAAGGTAGGTTTCATTTTATTTCTAAAAAAAAAAAAAAAAAAAAAACCCTGCACAGTAGAAAGAGTAAGGAAGTGTGGGATTTAATACCTGATTCATATGATAACCATAGCATGTTTTAATGGAGAATAAAACATTTTATCTTTGTAACTTTTTTCTAAAGCAGGTAACTACTTGAAGCTCTAACTTTTCTAAATTTATGTGGATTCTCTAGTATAGCATAGTTACATAAAAGGGGGTATTTAAAAACATCAGAGGGGCATTTCAGAGCTGTGTAGGTTATCTAAATATAATTTCTGAACATTTACTTTTACATTCTGTTCTTTACCCTGATGTTTATCTTTGTGATCCTAAAAATCAAAATTAAAATTACTAGGTGTAGGAGTTAATTTCTGTTTCCTGAAAGGACACAACTAAAAGTCAAGAGAAAAATCTGTCACTTCCCTGAAAAACTCAGCTCCTTTAATATGCGCTCCCTTCCTAACTCCCAATTGGCATAATTACTTCATAACTCAGACTGTGTGCACGTGGCTTGCACTCTTTTAATTTATACCTGTTTGTTATGTTTACTCATGTAATTCCCTCTTTTTATTCATAGTCACTTTAGTGTTATGAGGGTAAAAGTGGAGAATTGGTGGTAATATTATTCATGTTGCAGTGAACTCCTGCTGTGGCAAACCCAGGTTATAATTCGTCTTGTGGATGGCTCCTTAGAAGCCTGAATTCTCACTGTATGAAAGGAATCTAAACATTTAATAAGAGCAATGAAATGATGTTTATTCCTGAAGTTCTTTTCACGGCTTAACTTTTTTTTAGTCTAGTATAATACCTAATTATACTTACAAAGATAATTTATTTACAGATTGAAGAATGTCATAAGAGAATCAGATGTCAGTTTCGAAGTAGTCTTTAGCCTTGGGAGGCTTGCTTACTTTCTTAAGAATATAAAGAGAAAGCAATTGATACTTTTTCAGTGTCACATAATGGGATTATGTGATAACAGACAAATGACTAAAGTCCCAAAAGCTCTTCTGAGTTCAGAGTTATATATGAGTATAAACTTTAGGATTTCAGGGGAAGATGTACATTTATTTCCTAAATAAACTTAGAAGGTTGGAAGTTAAAGCAGAAAATGCTATTTCCCAGACCAAATATTGAAAAAGTACAGAAGAGACATCACTGTTTTTATAGATAAAAACTGCTAAAAGCTAATTAGCACTGCAGAGGGCATTGGTAGTGGGTGATAATTTACTCCAGTGATCTAAAGGACAGGGAAACAGCAAGGTTGACACAGTCATTTCATATTAGACTCGTATCTTTCTATCTAAAACTGATTTGAAAGAGTATTTCATTTTTATAGGCTACTTTTGAGCAGTAATTTGTGCATCCAGAAACCCTTAACTCACCTGCCCTCTTGGTCTCTGAAAAACAGAAACAGGCTCACATCTACTTACTGACGGAGCCCACCTAGAGCAGGTCAAGGGAAACCTCTTTATGCAGTTCATGAAGGTTGAAATAGTGTAGAAGTAGGCAAAGGAAAAATGAAACCATATTGCTTACCAGGCAACTAGTCTCATACATCTATAAGAAATTAGATACTAATGCCAGAGCACTTTTCAATAGAAATGTGACCCACATACACAATTTTAACCTTCCTGGTAGCCATGTTAAAAAGTAAAAAAAAAAAAAAAAAAAAAACATTAATTTTAATATATTTTATTTAGTCAACTATTCAAAATAACTGTTTCATTATGTAATCAATGAAAAATTATTAATGAGGTATTTTACATTGGGGGGTAATATATCTTCAAAGTCAAGTGCATATTTTACCCTCACAGCAAACCCAATTTGGACTAGTCACATCTCAAGTGCTTATGTGCCTAATGGCTACTATATTGGACAGTGCAGTTATAGAACAAGTGTTTTCTTTTTCGTTCCTATTTTCTAGAGAGCTCCTGAGGTGGCTCAGAAGCTACATTGACCAATTTTGGAGGTGAAGACCCCGTAATTATGGTTTGGTTAGGAAGGGCTTGTGGCAGTGTGACAGATATCCTAACTAGCTTACTGAAGCAGTAAAGGACTTGGGTCATGAAGGCTAAATCATGGTTTGACTTGCCTCCATTCTCTGTAAGCGTACATTATGATTGTCGTAAGCATACTGACTGTGTGGAGAACTGAAATTTCAGTGTAATGTTTTCTAGAAAAATACACTTTGAGGAATTTTCCTTTGCAAAGATGTAAGTAAGGCAAAAATAAAAAAATAAAAAGCTGTTATATATTTACTTTATTTATTTGTTTGTTCATTTATTTTGAGAGAGAAAGACAGTGTGTGCAGGTAAGGGGCAGAGAGAGAGAGAAAGAGACTGAGAATCCCAAGCAAGGTCCGTGCTATCAGTGTGGAGCCCGATGTATGACTCTAACACATGAACAGTGAGATCATGACCTGAAATGAAATCAAGAGTTGGATACTTAACTGACTGAGTCACCCAGGCACCCCTTGAAAGCAAAATTTAAAAACAATCCAACCATTTACTTTTTATAATACATGGAAAGACATATTCCTTCCATAATACGCCTTTTGGGGAGACAATTATTAAATACATGTATTGCTATTCATTCCTATTTATTTTCTTTAAAGGCATTTGAAGCTTGAAAGATAACATTATTACAGACTTTAGAACAAAAGACATTAAGTTATAAAATTTGTTTTTGCATTGTTTAGCTATATTTATTGTTTGACTATGTGGGTTACCTAAAAATGTGCATTTACTGAGTTTAGATTTTAATAATAAAAACTTCCTGATTTATGCACTTTGTGGGCTAAATGAATTAGGCTCCAAACTTTTATCTGAATCTATGGAGCTTGGATTATAAATTGAGAAGATCACAGCTATGGGGAGAAGACCTATCCAGCAAAGGCCTTTCTGCATAGATTATGAACATCATAACTCAGTAATTTTTTCAAAACTGTGGTTATAATTGGACCCAATGGGGGTCTCTTTCTTTGATCAGATCACAGTAACTGTGACTTTACACTGGAAAATGTCACTACTGTGAAGGTTTATCACCTGTAGAGCTGGTCTTTCCTCTGATGCTGTGTTCGTTTCTCATTAGCATTATTCAAAGTTTAGTTGTTAATTAGGTTGACACTTCAATTACAGTCATCATCTACAGGAGTAGTCAGGGCTTCTTGCATAAAGAAAGAAAAAATACCCTTCCTTGTGTATGTATGTAAAGGGGAAATGACATTATTTTCTTATCTGTTAGTTTCATACGGGTAAGAAAATGCTCTCTTAAGGGAACAATCCATCCACAATGTGTCCCATTGGTTTTGTTTTCTTAAGAAAACAAGAGTTTCTACATGACTTCATGTTCCCATGTAAAGCATCAATGAGGAATATATGGGCAACAATATTGTTTATGTGTAGAGAGTATAGTTTTCTATGATGTGTGAAAGGGATTGGTTGAGTGAATTAGATGCACAGGAACATCACATCACTTGCCCTTAAAAATAAGGGTGTACATCACTTATAATCTTACAATTATACTTCTAAAATATTCATCTAAGTAAGGTTGTTCATAAATAATATGCATTCTCTAAAATACACAGAACCTGAAATTAAAAGATGCAAAGGTATGAACCATAATAACAAATTTAAGTGCCTTGAAAACTTATTCAAATTCCCATGTAATAAATTTTTCTTTGATTTAAAATCATTATTTTAATCGGATTACTGGTTCATAAGGCAATGATGGATAAAACTGGACAGGACTGGGTTGAAATCTCAGTTTTGTCATGTATTAGCCACGTATTAGCTGTCTAGTGAGGGCAAACTGATTCACATCACTGAGCCCCTGTTTCTACTATTCATAAATGATAGTGCAAGTGCATTTCTTAGAAGACTGGAAAGATTAGATGAGATGGTGAATAACATTTGCAGAATCCACTTTTCTACTCATGGTAGGTTCTCAATAACTTCAACTTCTCCCCCTTCTTTTTGTCTCATAATGGTGGAAACTATTCAACAAATGACTAGGAAATTACATATGAAGATGAGGCTTCCAAAAATAAAATTAAATGGTAAGTGATCCTGGAGGACCTGTAACAAATAACCTTACGTGGCAGAAATAGAACGATACCCAACCGGCTTCATCTCAAAACAAGTAGACACATGTTGTAATTGCTAAAAATCTGCAGAAAAGTGGCTCACAAGCAGTTTACTGTAAAATAATTAAAGCTTATTTATGTCAAGAGGCCTTGGGAAAAAAAAGAGAGCATAAACCAATTTGCATTAGCACGTTACTATGGGCCCCTGCTTTCGTTTCAATTAACAGACCAGCAGGTGCTCTCTGCAGTTAAAAAGATAAGCTATCAGGGAGGAGGATGAGTTTTTGGCTGACCTGCAGACACTGTGGTTTGCCTGCTGATTGGGTTCGTACCTCGCTGTACCAATTTCTGAGGTGTTAATTTAACTGTTCCTCTCTGTCACGCAGGTCTCGGCCCTGAAAAATAAACTGAAGAAGCAGTCTACAGCTACAGGAGATGGAGTAGCTAGGGCCTTTCTTAGGGCACAGGCTGCTTTGTTTGGATCCTACAGAGATGCACTGAGATACAAACCTGTAAGCGCTTTATTTTCATCACTATTGTCATTTGCTTTTTTATGTTTCCTTAGAGTGGGGCAGGAAAAAGAAACATTTTAATATCACACATGAAAAACGTATCATAAAGGTCTTTTAAAATCCTGAATGGTGTGCTTTAAGACATTGTGTTCTGTCTCCAATTCCTTGACTTTTTGGTTTTAGTTCTTTTAGTAACCTTTAGTTACTATTTCCCACATTTTGCATATTATCTTATATATTGTTTTAAAATTGGAATACTTAACCTCTTAGTGAATTGTGTTAATGCGTTTTAATGAAACTACCTGATCTGAGGATTAAGAAATTAACCAGGCAGTTGGGTTTCATGGATCAATACATTTAGAGGTGACAGTACAAAGTGAAAGTTTAAAAATATTAGAATGTGCAAATTTTGCACTGTTTGGAAATCTATTGTCTTCCTATTCCATAACAGTTTTCTAAGTAGGCTTATCTATTTAGCATATGCTAGCTCATTTTGCCATTTCCTTTTTGTTTTAATACCCTAAAAATGATTACTGTGGAGGGTTTTAGCCAGCCAAGGTTTTAGATGGTCCAAAAAGGTATAAATCAAAATATATTTGTTTCTCTCTCTGAATTATTGGTTAAATATGTGAGTCTGATTTTATGAAAATAATTACACTGCCCTTCCCTGACCAGATAAATAAGTTGTAATGGAAAAAAAAAAACATTGAGTTAGTAATAAGTAGTAAGACTTGCTATCTAACGGAATTCCACCGTTAATTAAGCTATATAACCTTGGCCCATTTCCTTGGTCTCTCTACACTTTGATCTTCTTATTTGGAAAATGAGAATTCTTATACTTTCCCTGCCTACTTTTCAGAATAGGTGTGTGAGCCCTATCATAAGCTATGAAACTAAACACATGTGAATGGGTTATATCCTTTCTAAACTGACTTCTAAACTACTCTAAATTAGTAGTTCCCACCCAATGGTTCTCATATCTCCAAGGAGTTATTGGGTTATTAGGAGTCCTTAAATGGATAGGCAGGTCAAATGCTGTCTTTAGAGAAGTACATATGTCTAATTTGCATGCTAATCTTTTGGAAATATGTGTGTGTTTTTTAAAGCATACAGCATGCAGAAGTCCTTGCATTGCACATGGTGTACATGTGGGGGAATCACAGGAGGGAGGCTTTAAAAATTAGTGACAGTTATATGGTCTCATTTTTTAAAAGATTGGGGAAAACCAGTCATCTGTACCAATAAAACTATAAAATCATCTGGTTGTCAAATTTTTAAAAACAGGTTGATTTCAAGTTTACAGCACCAGCAGTGATATTTAAAAGTATTACTGTGCTTTAATTTTGTCACATTTACATAATTATTAATCTTGGTAGGTTACATTTTTCTTTTACTTTTTAAGTTCGTGAAGGACTTCAGATTTGAGAAAAGCAAATTGAAGAGAAAATTTTCTTAAATGATTTAAATTATCAATTGAGCAAACAGGGATACATTGATGTTGACTTTTTTTTTTAAATCTTTGAAGCCAGATTCCCAGTTTCTGTGGGAAAATATATAGTTTCATCATAGAATATCTCTCCTGTTTGTTGGTTATATGTAATTATAAGTTTGTTAGCTTATCTACCTTTTTCCTTTATATATTTGATGCTTTCATTCTTTTTTAGTGCTAGTTCTTTCTGGGAGTTGAATATTTTCCTTCTGTATGTTTTTACATTTCTTTTGACTCAATCTTGAATTGAAAGCATAATTTTTAAAGTATATGGAATAATGCTAGACAATTTTTTATTTTCAATAGAAATAGTTACTAAGAAAAATTATTTATTTCTTTGTTGTGTATAAAATATTTTTGTTGCTGTTTAGGCATTATCTTTACAAATACCCTGTATTCTAATTAATTAAAAGTACATTTACTTTTTATATTGTGAACTCTTTTGGACATTTATATAATAGATGTATGTCTTTTATACATGTTCTGGTTGATGTAAAAACCAAAAAAGGGCCAGGTTCAGAAGTTACAATTATTTCATGGTTTTGTCTCTATTCATAAATCTATTTCAGTAGTAGCTTCTAGCTGTTAGAATACAATTGGAAAAAAATTACTAAGTAACCTTAAATGGATATGAATTCTTTAACCAGGTATTACTTTTCAAAATTTCATGAATTTTTATACATATGTAAAAGCAAACCATTATTATTACTTCCCTTACATTGACAACACTAAACCTGTAGATTAGGCCTATGAGTGTCATTCAGGGCCCTCACGATGGTCGTATAGTCTAGGTCTGTCATTACTTTTTTCCTAAACTTTGACCTCAATTCAGAGAATTCTACCTGAGGCTCCAAATGTCCCAAGCTTCTCTGGCTTCCAAAGTGTTCTTTATAATGTTCTTTTTTTCCTGGTAGTGCTCTTCTCTTTGTTGCTTTTAATGACCATCTAGTTCCTTCATGATCCTTGAAGCTGTAGTTTAAACTGACCCTTTTTTCTGTGAATTGATTATACTTATTTTCTTTAACACATTTCTTCTCCCTTTTTGTATGTTATTTATTATAGTTCTTTTGTTACTATTTTTACTGAGATTCATAATTTATTAGTTGCTATTAAAATGATAATTGACCTTTTAGTAACTGTTGGGTACCAGGCATTAATAGACCCTTTAGATAGGCTATTTATTTAATCTTGATAAGCCTTCAAATATTACCCTTTTCATTATAAAGATGAAAAAAATGATATTCACAGAGTGTAAATAACCTCACTAAGGTTCTCCAGCTAGTAGTTAGTGGGGTCTACATTTGAATTTATTCTTCCCACAATCCTGCTCTTGCTTCGGTGTGGCAAGTTTCTGCTCTCTGTGGCCTCCATTATTGTATTATACATACCTCCTTGAGATAAATTCCCTGAACTTCACATTTCTTTGAAACGAAGATACATGGAAGGCATTCAGTACACACATAAGGAGAGACAGAACAAATGATACAGCCTTAGGACTTCCCTGAAAAGGAGCACAGGCCATCGGCATCCCATGGTGTGTATATACTTCAGGGGAATAATTTGTTATTCGTGCTACATATTCCCATATGTGATTTTTGCAGACCTAGAGTAACTGCCCTTTCCCCCCTTCCTCCAGTCTTCTGCAGTCTGGCTGTGGAACAGAGAGGGAAAGCCCCCAGGATGATTTGAATGTCTACCTTCAAATGCAAATGCCGAATAAGTTTGCTAAATGCTGCCAAAGAGGAAGTTATGTTTATAAATTACACTTAGAACATCTGCGTGACAACTCTAAATACATTGTTACTTTTCTTATAGGTCCTTGTTATTTATACCTTCTAAATAATACAGTAGCACAGTTGACAAATTGTGCCTGCTCTTATTACAGAGAGAAATATGCAACTCTGTAAAGTTATTGGAAAGTGATTTAAATAAAACAGTGGACATTTTGCTTTCTTTGCATTTTAACCAGCAAGTTAGCTACTTTCTAAGAATTAAAAAAACATGAGATCAAAGTAATATACTAAATAAATTGATGAAAAGTGATAAGAACACAGACTTTAGAATAAGACTGTCTAGGTTCAGATCCTCCTTCTGTGAGTGACCAGTTAGTTGTCTGAGTTTAGGCAAACTACCTCTTAGTGCTTTAGTTTCCTCATGTGTTTTTTCCAGAAAAAAGTTAACAATTCCTCTTGGGTTGTTTAGAGGATAAAATGAGTTCCTAAATGTAGGTTACCCAGAACAGTGTCTGACATAAAATCAGTGCTTTATATATTAGCTATTATTACTAAAAATGACGTTTTAGAAGTAGTAAATTTGGAGAAGAAAACTCCTTTAACAAAACTAAAATAAAGTACCCTCCTCTGATTCCCCCAAAGAAAAACAGTTATAAACATAAGAACGCTTTTAAGAGACTGTATTAAATAACTAATAAAAGGTCATCAGTTGTACCTGTATGTATTATTTACGTCACAGGCTATTAAAAATAAAAGCCTTATTTTAGACCAACAGCTAATACTGAAGAAATGTTTGCATGAGTTAAAATATTGCTTAATGCATTCAAAGGCATATACTTGATTATCCTGTCTAAGAGTGTAGAAGTAACACTCAGATCTAGTTTTATGAATAGAGTGCTGTCCTTTGTTTTAATCACTCAAGCTTTTCTGGGTGGCTGTGAGCCTTGCAAATGGATAAAAAGTAAATTCCTTTTAAAATAAAGATTGGCTAGTAATCTGGCCCTCTGTTTGGCAAGCTAGAACATTTGTCCTTCAGACATTTTTTTGGATTATATTCCTTTAAACATTATCAGCAAATAATGTGATATTTTGTATTTAAACTTCAACAATTTAAGCACAGGATTGACATCCATAATTTAAGTGGCTATTCACTAAATCTTTGCCTTCGAGTTTTCATTTAATGAATTTGTAACTGTCAACTTGTTAGAGATTTGAAAATCTGAGTGGAAAAGTACATCTGCTCTCTTCTCTTGGTTTTATGGTTACTAAAACATTTTAGACCTCCATTCATCTCATTACCCAAGTTTGAGTTTGGACCTTTTAACTTTAGAGATGGTTGCAACCAAATAAATTTTTGTTGTGTATTTGGCTTTCTGATAGAATATAGTTGCTTTTATGGCACTTTCTTCCTGCTCTTTTATTATGATTATGATTATGATTAGCAGAGAAGGAATTTTGCTTAACTGCTTTAGCAAAACTGCAAAAATTCTGCACCACTGCTATGGAATAGGTAGAGCTAGGGACTCTGATAGTAAGGGTTCATTTTTATATCCCTGATAAATATGTTTCATGAGAAGAGAGAATTTTTTTAAGTTATGGGAAAGAAAATGTATATTGTTCATAGCATGTATAAAATTAATACATAGCTCTCTTAATCTTTTTTCATGTTCAAATTTAACTAGAGTGCTAGAAACAGCTGTATCTAATTTAGAAAAATCCATTTCTTTTTCCATCTTGCTGAAATAGGCAAACGGAACATTGATAGCTATTTTTATTCTAGACAGATCTAATAACTTTAGGGCAAATTCATATGTACAGAGAGAAGCATTAGCTGTAAATAATGATTAAAGTTTATGATTTAAATATAAAGCTTTTTTTCCATCAATAATTTTCAGCAATATAAAAGTATTGTTTTCCTGGTGAATAAACTCTGAGAGTAGACTGTGGTCTCTTACATAATAATAGCATTGGGACATTTGGGAGAAGAATGCTGTATCACCTGAAAAATATTTTAATATTATTTTTGTGAGAACCTGAATATATTTGACTATTACCTTGGGAGAACTGGTAACAGAGTATTTAAGAAATTTAAAAATTTAAATATACCATCATTATGCAGACATTCTTGCTTGTTTATATTTGTTATGTAACAGAAACATTGCATATTAAGCCCAAGTGTGTTAAGGAACTGAATAAGCATTATATTGATGTTTTGATTATATTTCATATTTTTACACAGGGTCATTCTTTCTGACATCTTTATTCCTTACAATATGAATTCTCACTAAATCATATATATCCTTAAAGCATAAACAGATCTCGTCTATGTTTTAAGTATTTTCTTGTTCTTGCAAAGTTTTCTACTCCAGAAGACAACATAGAAATGGAAAACTATCCATCCTTAAAAACACACTAAACAAAAATATTATATTAGTTCAATGATGATAGTCACTTTGAAACTGAACATAACAGGATAGGAAAAACAGCCCCATGTCTTCCGTATCTTACATGTGCCTTAATTATCCTGTAAAATGCTTCAAATATTAGCTAGTGGATATTTATTTACTGAACAGTCAAAATACAAAGTACTACGTTGAGTATTACAGTAGGGAATGCAGAGATGTATAAGGCTTTAGTCCCAGACCTCAAGAATAAACAAATAAGATGTACAAAAATAACTTTTAATTTAACTTAGAAAATCAGTGCTAAAAGAAAGATACAAAAGGCCCTGGGTTTCACAGGAGGGAAAATTTACTTTCTGTTGAAGGTGGAATCTAAGACTTTGCGAGGTAAATCACGTGTTCCATAAGGGTCAGATTTATGGCACTGGAGGGCATTTCTAAGCCATTCTTCTGCCACAGCTAGTTGATAGGTCTTAGTTAAATACCATTAGGTACAATCAACATGTAGTTTCTAGCACACTGGTTCTAATGGTGCCTCTTCCCTTCCCATTATTACAAGGGACTGAATGTGACATTTATTATTTTGTGGACAATCTTGAACTTGAATCTGCTCTGATTTATATGTTTTAAAAGGTAAACCAAGTATGAACTTTGGTATTTTTACTGTTTATTAATAACCAACTACATAGCAAACCTCATCATAGAATGCTGAGTACGTTGTTGATTCATTCTTAGTATATATTTGTTGACTGACATAATACTTTAATGGCAAGTAATGTTGGTGGTTCCTTCCTGGAAAGTCTGGTTCTCTTCTCTGTAATAAGAATTTCATTGCTACCCTAGTGTAGATTGTATTTTTCTTCACCTCTTTTCACCTCCTTTGTGTAACATTCTATCAAAATGATTTTAATTTTGGTTCCTTTCTGTTGCCTAATTACTGTTCATGAAGCAAAAGATTCCATTGCTTTACTATCGCATCAAAATTTTACCATGAAGAGTATTTCTTTTCCCTGTGTATGTTTCTACACAATTATTCTGTGTCTCCACAGAGCTATATACTTGTTTACTTGCTTTTTCTGTCAATGAACAATTACGACTGTCAAAAAATAAACTATTATAGATAGGTATTTCTCAGTTGTACCTCAATCATTTTCCCTAAGTAGAGTGATCAACTTAATTTTAATGCTTAGTTCTATGGAGATTAGTCCTAAATATACATTAAACAACAAGTTTTCCAAACTTGAGTCTAAAGCTATGTGCTACCCTATGTCCATGCATCTTCAAGCCTTTACCATGCCTTTACCATGCCTTAATGAACTTTATTGGTGCCCTGACCAGATTTCCTGTACTGGCTGGCATCTTTCCAGGAAAAATTGCCCTTGGCGAAATAGGAACCGCCTCCCTAGGCACCTCCATTATTCTCCCCATCTGGGAGGGCCTGGGTTAATGACTGGCTGATAAAGGGTTTATACCGTCCTTGCTTCAAGATGGAAATAACTCTGCCAGTACATTTAGTATTTAGGCTGAGGCTGATTTCCAACCGAAAACACATTGTTGCTTGACTTTTTTCTTCTGCCTATTTTGTTTCCCATAGTACCTAGTTCCTGAGAGTTCTCCATCAACAAGTCATTTAAACAAGAATCTTTTTTGTCTCAGGCTCAGCTTAGAATCTGACCAAAAACATGTGCAAGAATTGATTTTATCCCCTTCTTAAATCTGGTTTTGTTTCTTTTTTCTGGTCTTTAATAAATGGTATCATCTTTTGATCCTCAAGCTTGAAATCTGGAAGTCATCTTTGACCCCTACTTGTCTTGTTTCTGTATAATAGTGGTTCTTAAACCCTTTGTTGCTGAATGTCTTTACACTCTTAAAAATTATCAAGGGCTTTAAAAAACTTTTGTTTATGTGGGATATATCTTTTACTGTTTCTAATATTAGAAATTAAAACTGAAAATATTTTAAATATTATTTAAAAATAATACAAAACTATAAACAAAAAACATTTTTATGAAAAAATAATTGTTTCTAAACAAGAAATAATAGAAGAATGGCATTGTTTTACATTTCTTCAAAAGTATGGGGCTTAAGAGAAGTTGGCTGGATTTTCATATTGATATGGTTCTGCATTTACTCTGTTGCAATATCACCAGTCATGTAGCCTCTGATGAACTCCAGTGGGTCCCATGAGAACATAAAGTGAAACAGGCAAGTAATGTTTTAGCATTGTTATAAAAATAGTTTTGAGGCTGCAGACCCCGTGAAAAGGTCTCAACCCCTGGACCATTCTTTGAGAACCACTGCTGTTTATCAGTTTATATATAGTCCAATTGATTTTGTGATGAAATTGTACTTTTAAAGATTACATGATATGGAATAAATAAAACACTTCACATAGTCTTGAATACCCATAAATGGGATAATTTGAAAGCATAGACTGAATCTGAATCCAGGTTCTACCATTTATATGCTATGTAATCTTGAACAAGTTACTTAACCCTTCCCCATATTTTATTTTACTCATGTATGAAGTAAGACAACATTAAATTTGAGGTTTATGTGAGTTAATATATATAAAGTACTTACAACACCCCATAATAAGCATTATGTAAACATTAGCTATTATTATTGCTCTCAGTAATAGTAAATAAGTCTCCTATAAGTGTTAGCTAACGGTTGTCATCACTTTCCCTTTCTGCGGCCTAGTTTCTTGCCTGATTTACATCGCACTATTAATTGGTCTGCCTATTTCCATTATTTCTTCTTGCCTATTAACTTTTCTTTTAAAACATACAATCTTTTCACTTTATTGAGTAGATCTTTCTGTGAGCTTCTTGATGTCTTTAAGAAAATAACTTCAGAATATAACATAGGCCTTTTCCAATATGGCTTAATATACCTTTTATTTCTCTCTGGTACTTTCTATAATCCATATCCATTAGCCGCTGTGCCTCAGCCATCATTTATTATCTTCATCTGGTACTTTTCTAATTCATACCCATCCCAAACACACTACACACTTTTTGTCTGCCTCTCTCAAGACTATATTTTGCATCTTTGTTCCATAAAGCTTCCATTAGGTTTTTTAAACCAGCTCAGATTTCTTCTGGGAATCCACGGGAACTTCTAAATTAAATCTCTTATACTTCAGTAAACTGAGAGTTAACTGGGCATCATCAGACATATAGTTATTCTTTCCTGGAACAAGAAAGTTTTTGAAAAACCACTCAATCCTAATCCTATTCTTACTCAGATAATAAGTAAATCAGAGGATCCTAAACAGAGTTCCTTATCATGCCACCACTCAACCTGACTTGGATTTAAAAGAACTCTTACTGGGGAGTCATTTGTAATCTGTTTGATAACCTACATACTGGTATGACAATAATTGAGACTCCTGTGTATTAATATTGCAAAAATTTAGAGAATTGTTAATCAAGACTTATTTTTCTTTCTCCTAAGAGAAAAATTCTCACCTGCATCAGAGCTTTTTTTCTTTGTCGTTATCAGAGATTCTTAGTAAACAGGCTGTGTTCATCATTTGAAGGTTAAGTTCAAAGCTTTTACTGTGATTGGTATTATCAAAAATGGATGGACAGCACACCTAAATTTTCTCTTTACTTTCTCTTAAAACATTGAAAGCAATTGCTAGAAGACTAATGAGGACAGAGTTCTTTCAGAATCAATCACATTGGCTAACGACTTAATTATGCCCAACTCTTGAGAGAGCATAAGTAGACTTTGCTCACATCCATTTCCCCTTACCTTGAGATTCCCCATCCCTCTGCCCTCCACTCTTTCCAATCAAAAGAAATACTTGATTGTAACATAGGAAGTCTAAATTTTTAATTGGAGATAGAACTTTATATTTAAATCGACAAGTATTTCGATTGAAGATAGACCTTTGTATTTGAATTGAAGACGTCTGCAATGTTGATGACAACTTTCAGACACATTGTAGATACTATTAAAATACAACTCACATGTTTGGGAAAAGTCTGTCAAATAAAAACTAAAATTATCAATAGTACTGATCACTTTGTAATAATAGTGGTGTAGTTGGAATTGCCATTCAGCAATGTTTGTTTTTTTTTTCAATTTGTATTTACTTTTGAAAAGAAAACAAGTCATATGGAACAAGGTTTAGCTCATTTGCTATTTTGTTTATTGACTTATAGAAACATTTATTTGGCTTCCAGTGTAACTAGATATGATCCTGATACCAGGGAAGCAAAAATAGACCTTTATCTTTAACAGGATGAACTGTTTGTTGCTTCCTCCCCCACCCTGCCCCATTAGATTCTAAGTTGTGAATTCTGTGATAGTGGCAAATAGAGTGATTTTTGATTATCCAAAATATTTATGTAAATTAATCCAGTTTTTAAAATATATAATTTAAAATCATCCTGTAGCACTCACTTAAGACTGGCAATAATCAGTATCAAAATGCATAATGGTGGCTTTATTATGAGGTGTTATTGGCTGGTGCCTGATGGGGGATGACAACAATTAATAGGTTATTAAATTGTCTTCCCTAATAATTTGTTTGAATTTTCTCTATTTTCTTCTGTAGCAGTGCTGTTCCAGAAGGCTTTTTGTGATCAGTGTTCTATATTTGTGCTACCTAAAAGGATCCACTAAACACCTGTGACAGATGAATATTTCAGATGTGGCTAGTGTGGTTGAGGAACTGGATGTTTAGTTTTACTTAATTTTAATAATTTAAATTTAAATAGCTATGACTAATAGCTACTGTATTGGACAGTGCCGATCTATGATGTCATTAGCTTCTATCAGATAGTGGTAAGAGTTGGATTAGTGTTAGATTATTAGTTTCATTATTTATTCATGCAGGAGCCTATTTTCAGAATTTTACCTATAATCAATGCATTGAATTGTCCTTAAAATTAAATTATAATTAATCTTTTTTCTAAGTTCTGTCAGAAGGTGAACAGTCTCGCATTTTTTCCTATTTACTGCAACATAGAGATTGCTACAGGAGTCATTATAATGAGTGAATCATTGTATTAACATTGATAACATTGTTTTTATTTGGATCATATGATATAGTCACTTATCTTCACATGTGTTGAATGAGCAAGAAGACCATTTAGGCTACTGAGGGGAGTTAGCAGGTGGTAGGGATCAGCCAGTAAGTGACAATTTTCTGAGGTCATGCATTGGAATAAATGGAATGAGTGGAATCCATATTCAGAATTTAAGTTCTTGATAATTTGGTGGAAGAGCAGCTAATGGAGCATGAGCTACCACACGACATTTGTAAAGTTATGGTTACTTATAAAAATAGGATAAATTGAAGCAGATCCAAAGTGGGACTTATTCTAGAAACTCTCCAATCAGAATTGTATTTGCAATCATGAAGAGAATGTTATTGTATGACCTTTTAATTAATTTAAAAAGAAATTAATGATCAAATATAAATGGCAAAAATCATGCAGCAATTTTTATATCAAGAGTGTTTTCTAATGAGGATTAAACTGCGATTGTATACTTTTTTCAGTTATGTGTGCTATTTTTGATACTCATAATTCAATCTAATAGTATTAATCCTTTGTTTTTAAAAGATTCATTCTTACTTTGTTTGAGGAAGTGAAACTGAGCAATCTTAAGACCCCAGAGATCCTTGATTAGGAAGCTCTAGTAAAAGCTTATCAGTAGAGGAATATTTCTGTGAGTCTGAAATCCAGCTATTATGTCTAAGGGTCTGTTTGACTCCCTTTAGACTTTCAGCACCTGGAGGTTGATTCTGTGTCTTACATTTCCTCTGTGACTCTCCATGTACCTCTTTAGAGAGACTGGTTCTCTCTGACTGACTTCCTTTTAACACCCTAAAAATCTATTTCTTTTTAGGGGGAGCCCATCACTTTCTGTGAGGAGAGTTTTGTAAAGCATCGCTCAAGTCTGATGAAACAGTTCTTGGAAACTGCAGTTAACCTCCAACTTTTCAAGCAGGTAAGAGTGGACCTCTGTATTTCCTTCTGTAATAGAAGATTACAGAAATGTAACAAATGCATGGCACATTTTTAGCACTTTTATCAAAAGTAAGTCAAAACTCTGAGTAATTTCGGTTCTAGAATTACAAGAAATTTTACTTTTCTTTTGTTAACTCTACAGTTATCTATAGCATGGCACACCAGAAAATTAAGTAATAGTAACTTTGTTATTAAAAAATTTTTCAGCTAAAGTACTAATCTGATGGTCTGAGGAAGAGTATTCATTCACACAGTTATAAAACCAGCATGACTGCTTTCATGTGAGCATCTAGGAGTTGTTTTGGCATGGTAGATTGATGATGGTAAACAAACTATTTTTTTTGTAGGACAGTCCTAATGTAATCTGGTTTAGGAAAATAGACTTCATAATTATATATTCAAAATTCAAGGAAAAAAGTTCATCATTGTACTATATATCCTGAATTTTGGCTCAGAAAATGTAATTGCTATTTCAAAAAGCAGTAGCTTAACATCAGAACTGAGAATGGCAGGTGTACTCGTTCTGTCATTCCTGTGTGTGATCATAGCAAGTCTCTTCATTGAGGCTCATCTCAGCTTCTGTTTACATAATTTAAGTTCTAAACATTTTTTTTCTTATCCCACATGATAATTTAAATGTAAAATTACCTGTGTGAATTCAACATTAAATGAAGACCAAAACGTGACATAAACCGCTCAGGACCAGGATATAAGCAGGAGTGAAAATTCAGTAATGCCCTTGAGAAGCTGAAAATCTTAATAGAATCCTTTGGACTGTTAGGAGAAAAGATCCCATGTAATTTGAGATAAGCTTCAGATTCAATAGGTGATTTAATTTGATGGTGACAAAACCAATACTATTATCATATTCTGAGGAAGTTTTAAAAATTAATTAGAAAGTACGCGGGTGGGGGCGGGGAGCCCTAATTGTCTTCTCATATGTGAAGGTTTATCTTAAAGAAAGTGTTACATTTATCCAAAACCTAAAACAGCTTTGATAGCTTTTAGGTTCAAAGATGTCTTACAAATTTCCAAAGATGGAATGGGTTACTTTTGGTGCTCTGTCCCTAGAGGGCTCTATTATGGATTGAATTACTTCCCAAGGTTGTAGAAGGATCAAGTGATGGTCTTTATGAATGCTGAAGTGTACAGCACAGTGCAGTCCTAAACTAGTCATCCAGTGTGTGCTTGTTGAGTTAAATAGTGGTAACCTTTTTGTATTGTTATCTGTCAAGGAGAGATAATACTACTTCCCATTGTCAAAACTGAACTGTGAAGATCAAATAATATGGGGGTTAAGAATTGAATGGGTAGATGGAATATCTAACTTATTACATAACCTTCGGCTATAAGACTGTAACTAAAGTCTTTTCATTAGTTATAATTCAGATATAGTAATTTTTATATACTTACAAAAGGTCATATTTTTAGGAATCAGGTAGAGTTGGGTTAAATCTTGGCTTTATCATATAATAGCTGTTTGCTCATAGGTATCTGTTTCTTTTTCTTGAAAATAGAAATACCCCCTACCTCACAGAGTTGTGGTAAAGTTTATGTGAACCGATCCATGTATACTCTCAACACAGTGCACAACACTTTGTGGAAGCTTACTAAATTTTAGTGTCTGCCTTATTTTAGAGACATTATATTAATAAAATAAAAGTCTACGCAGGATGTTTTTTAAAAAAGTATAACTTGGTCAAAAAGGCTCAATGTAAAATACTAAAATGGTCAGTCAAAGTAGAGCCCATTATATAGACAACTTGGATAGTTTGACATGCACCAGTTGATCATGTTCTCAAACTTGGTATCATTTTATGACCCTTAAGAAAATGATACTAAAAGATTAGAGAGTTAAAAGATTCCTATTGACAGTTTCACAGACTTCTAAAGATGAGTAAATTCCAGAGATTCACTGTACAACATAGAGCCTAATTCTGTTCTGTTCAAATTCTACCTTATGTTAGTGTTCTTAGCACAAACAAACAAACAAACAGACTAACAAAAAAACCCGAAGCAATCCAATGAAACTTCTGGAAGAGGTGGATATCTTTATTACTTTAATTGTGGTGATTGTAGCAGAAGTGTATACATATGCCCAGACTTACCACATTGTCTCCACTAGTTATGTGCAGTTTTTTTGATTACCAATTATACTTTACTAAAGCTTGGGGGAAGAGAAAATAAACAAAAATAAGAATCATCTGGTAAAAATTATCAACATAGATGAAGTCACAAAGAGACTATTGCTATTTTTGAAAGAATATACAAATATTCATTAAGTATAAATGATTACTATTCATTATTATGAATTTGTGCTCCATCATAGGTCAAGAACTCCCCAGCCTCTATATAGCAATGCTTATGCATCAAAACTGAGAGAATATGGGTCCAGGAGAGTAGCATATAATTTTAAGTTAAGAATTAAAGTAATCTGCAATTTATGGTAATATGGCAGGGAAGGATTCAGAGCTAACTTATGTACTGAAACAATTTTAAATGCAATATTTAAAAAGCTATTTTATGGTGTGGGAACAGAAGACAAAGCCTAGTGCTTACTTCCCAAGTTGAGAAGTGTAATAGGAGACCATACTCCCACAAATCTGGGATGACTTAGTGTAAAAGTAAATAACAAATAAAATTGCCCCTTCCCTTTACTCATTTCCTGTTGATTGTGCCTCCAAAGCACTGGTACTAAGTGGAGGGGAGGAAAAAGTGCTGCTGAAAAGTAAACACACCAGCCCGTACAGGAATTTGAAGTCTGAATTAATAATTTTTGATTTGGTCTGATACAACTCAAGCCAAGTTTACAGCGATCCTAAATTGTTAGCACTGTCAGACCCTAGAGCAGACACAAACATACATCTTCTCTTGAGGAATCCAGGCGTCAAAGAATTCTCCCAGGTAAAATTCTAAAGAAAAAGTTCACTGTTAGAAATCACTAAACATGGAGGAGGGCATGTGTGAGGATCAGCACTGGGTGTTATATGGAAACCTACTTAACAATAAACTGTTTGTAAGAAAAAAAAAAGAATGTGAAAAAAACAAAACAAAACAAAAAAGCAGTCATTAAGCATACAAGGAAAAAAGTCATGGATAAGAACTAGCAGAAACAAAGGACCAAAATTGACTTACAAAGACTTTAAATATAGGAATTATCAAAAGTAGACTATAAAATAAATATGCTTTAGATGTTCAAAGGAATAGAGGCACCTGGGTGGCTCAGTCAGTTTAGCATCTGACTTTGGCTCAGGTCATGATTTTATGGTTTAGGAGTTAGAGCCCTGCTGACAGCTCAGAGCCTGGATCCTGCTTGCGATTCTCTGTCTCCCTCTCACTCTCCCCCACTCATGCTCTTTCTCTCAAAAACATAAGCAAACAAATAAACAAACACTAAAAAAATTAAAAGGTGTTCAGAGGAATAGAAGACAAGCTTAAAAATGTTCAGTATTTAGGGGCACCTGGGTGGCTCAGTTAGTTACATGACCGAGTATCTTGTGGTTCGTAAATTCGAGCCCCATGTCAGGCTCTGTGCTGACAGCTCCCAGTATGGAGCCTACTTCAGATTCTGTGTCTCCCTCTCTCTCTGCCCGTCCCTCACTCATTCTCTCTCTCTCTCTCTCTCTCCCTCTCTCAAAAATAATTAAACACTAAAAATGTTTAGGATATAAAAATGTTAATGTGAAGCCAGTTTTTAAGACTGTACCTAATGGGGTGCCTGGGTGGCTCAGTCAGTTAAGCGTCCGACTTCAGCTCAGGTCATGATCTCACGGTTTGTGAGTTTGAGCTCCACGTTGGGCTCTATGCCAACAGCTCAGAGCCTGGAGCCTATTTCGGTTCCTGTGTCTCCCTCTTTCTCTGTCCCTCCTCTGCTCATGTTCTATCTCTCAAAAATAAAATAAAAACATTAAAAATTTTTTTAAAAAAGACTGTAGCTAATAAAATTCCGGTAGGAAGTATGTAACTGAAATTGATGGAAGTTGATGGGTTGAACAGCAGATCAGATCTAACTGAAGAGAGATTTGCTAAACTGGAAGATATATCTGAAAAAGAATTTATCCAGAAGATAATGCAGAGGAATGAAGACATAGAAAATATAAGAGGTTAATAGGCATGAAGGGTAGAATGAAAATGTCTAAAATCCATTCTAAACAGTTCTAAAAAGAGAGAACAATAGATGGAGGAGAGACAGTAGTTGAAGGGACAATGCCAGTACCCATAAAATATACCATTTTATAAATTTAAGAAGTATAACATATCTATACTGAATAAATAAAAAGAAATCTATAACCGCACCATATAGTCACCTCTAAAACGTTAAGTAAAAAGGGAAATTTTTAAAAATAACAAGATGGGCAAGACAGATTACCTTCAAGGAGCAACACAGTGACAGCTGATTTCACATCAGTAATCCGGAAGATACTACCATATCTTCAGTGTGTTGAGAAAAAAATACCTAGAATCCTATCCCAACTAAAATATATCTTAATTATAAGTGATATAAAAACATTCCCCCCCCACCAGACACCCCACCCGAAAAAGAAAACCTGAGTTTGCTCCTTGTGTTGACTTTATTGATGTGACTACTTGGTTCCACTAAAATCCCCAGTTACTTAATCAAATGCAAATGCAAATCTTGGTGTTGCTGTGAAGGTATTTTTATATATATAACCAAAACTCCTTATCATTAGACTTTAAATAAGGAAGATTATCCTAGATAATCTAGGTGGGTCTATCTGAATCAACTGGAAGGTCTTAAACTCAAAACTGAGTTTTTCCTGGGAGAGAGAGAAGAAATCCTATCTGTGGATGACAGTTTTGGCCTCTGCGCGTGGGTTCAGTCTACTCATGATTTTTCCTTCCTGATGCCTGTTCTGTGAATTTCAGACTTGCTTAGCCAGTCCCCGCAGTCATGTAAACCAGTTCCTGGTAATAAATCTCACATGTATATGTGTGTGTGTTTGTCTGTCTATTTATTTATTATATCTCCTGCTGCTTCTGCTTCTTTGTTTGAACCCTGGCTACTATGCCACACAGTAGAAAGAAATCCTTAAGGGAGTACTTTAAGAAAGTACTTCAGGGAGAAAGTAAGTTTCCTCAGATCCAAGATGGAAGGTCTGAGATGAAGGGAGAACAAAATAAATGGTAAATATGTGGATTAAATTTAAACAGTATTAACTGTATAACACAGGCAAGTTCTTCCACACATTTAAGAATCAAATGGTTTCAATCCAGATTCCAAATATTTCCCATTTGGATTAATGGAAAGAGAAAGATACTCTTCAATTTATTTTGTATGGCTAAGATCATCTTGATTCCAGATACTAAAACAGCATGAGAAAAGAACGTTCTAGGTGAGCCTCACTCCTGATCACAGGTGGAAAAATTTAAGCAAAATATTTGCAGCCAATTCTAGCAATGTATTAAAAAGATACTACTTTATGAGGTTACATTTATTCCAGAAATTAAATGGCCATTGCATACTATGAAATCTCTGAATGTAATTTAGTATATTAGCTGATTATTAGGAGAAAAATCATTAGATCATCTCAACAGATGCAGAAGTTCTTCATAAAATTTCTGATAAAAACTAAAAAAAAGAGACATGGTTGAAGGAATTTTCAACAAACGTCATACTTAATATTAAACACTGAAAAGTTCCCTCTCAAAAAGGTGTTACCTATTACCTTTAGAATTCCTAGCATATATAATTTAGCCAAAAAAAAAAAAAGATTTAGAAAGAAGATACCAAACTGATGTTACTTCTGTTTCTTTGAAGAGAGAAATAATTTCTTAAGACATGAAGGAATAGCTTAATAAATTTGACTTCATCAAAATTTAAAACTTTGGTTATCAAAAGACACCATATTTGTAATATATATGAGCCACCCAAGGATATAGAATCTGGAATTCAAAACAAAACAAAACAAAAAAACTCCTACAGGTCAGTAACAGACATATCCATCCCATAGAATTGTACAAAAGACTTGAGTTAGCACATGCAAATGGAGAAACTTGAATGGCTAATAAAAGTATGCAAGGTATTCAACCTCATTTGGGGTCAGAGGACATCAAATAAAAAACCACAATGAAATATCACATTATACTCACCAGATTGACTGAATTTAAAAAAACCCCAAATATCAAAATTTGGCAAAGGCAGAAAGCAATGGGCCAAGTTTTAAATGTTCATGGGAGTGTAAATTTGCACAAATTGTTTAGCAAACACTGTGGCACTACCGTCTAAAGTTAAACACGCACATTTCTTAGAAATTTCATTCTAAGTTGTGCACCAAAATTCATTTACTGACATTGCTTGTAAAAAGCAAAGTACTGGAAATAATCTCATCAGTACTAAAATGAACAAATTGTTATATTCATACAATAAAACATTGTACAGCAGGAGAATAAGCTGCAGGAAAACTGAATATGAATGAATTAAATGAACAACAAATCCCTGAAGAATTACTATGATGAGTCCTTCTATGTAACATTTAACAGGAAGAAAAATTATGTAATATATTATTTAGGGAAACATTTAGGTGGTAAAACTATAAAGGCAGACAAGGAAGGGATAACCTGAAGTGACTGTGCTCTTTCCTGTGGAGAGAGAGGAGCACGCAAGGAACGACCTTGTAAAGAAAGGAATGTTCTGGTAGTTTGCTTTATTATTATTTAAACTTAATTGTTTAAGGCATTATTATTTGAGTTATCTAAATAAAAACATTTACATATATATATTTTGTTTCTAGATCAGCTTGTATTAGGCTGTTTTCATTGACAGTTGACTTCTTAACCTTTTGAGGCCTCAGTTTCTGCATCTGTAATATGAGTTAGAATGAAAGGTCACTAACTTTGAGATACCTTTCGGCTCTAACATTCCTTGATATTATGAAATAAACATAGCTTAGACGGATGATAGTAGGTTCCATTTGGATAAATTCCTCTTTAGATAATGGATTTGGAAGGAATCCCAGAAACAACTTCTTAAATCCACCACTCTGGCATCACCATGTTTCTGTAGCTAACAGCTTTACAGAGATTTAAGCCATTATTTTAAGGACTCTTCCCTTTATCTCATATTACACTAACACAATAAAGGAAATTATTTTCTTATGTATATTGTTTGTTTTTAAGACCCCTGGAACTAAAATTTTTCCTGCTTATTTTATTATACACTTTTCCATGACTGAATTTGGTGTTTTGACCTGAGAGCCTAGGGTACAGCTACAGACTTAGGGGACCTCCGTGCTCTAAGCCTTTTTTTAGATGGCCCCCTAGATTTCAGTTAAGAAATGTATATAATAAGTAAGGAGCTCAGGTATAGATACATTTTTTCCACAAAATAATACTGCTTGCTTATATTCTACCATTATCAGAGAGGAAAGTGATAGGAAAGATTCAAATTGGAAAAGGCTCTTTTGGTACCTTGGTTTTGGTACCAAAACCCTTCGTATCTTTCGTAAAACAATACAAATGTGTCTTTTTAAAACATTTCCATCCAACAAAGTGTCTCTTGTGGTAGAAGAGAACGTACGTTTTTGAAAAGAATAGGAATATCGGAGCCCATTGAAAGAGCACATTTAATAAAGCCGTTTGTATTTCTCAGAGACATTTATATAACGTTGTGCATTCTATACCACAATATAGCTGTGTTTATTTTAAAGTGAAAATATTTTAAATAAATTACTGGTTAAATTACCCTTCTCCTCCCTTCATCTGCAAGTAAACAAGTTTTCAGTTAAATACATTGTATTCGTCCTTTGGCTCAGAGTTCCTGGTCTTACCACCATGTGACCCTAATGGCATGCCCATCCCATTGTTAATAGCATTGGCTCTGGAATGCTCTGGAATCCAATAGACCTGGGTTTGTACCCTGCTATGCCACTTTCTCAGAGTATCACACATTGTAAGATGCTTGATCTCTCTCTCGGCTTTAAAGCCTTGCCCAGTTTCTTATACTAATGGACTCTCCAAATACGTTGAATATCCCTTCAAAGACACCTTTCACGAAGTAAGAAAGTACCATGTAGCTAGTATTAACCCATTGTCATTCTTCCATAGTTTTCTCAAACATCAACCCTCATCTGAATCAACATTTACCCTTATATCCTTTCTGTTCCCTTAGAGCATTTGTTCGTACCTGAGTTATAGCATTTAGTCTATGTTACTGTAATTTCCCTCATACTGTGTTTTCCTTCACTTCTCTAAAGCTTTCCCTGATTTTTCTCCAGCTCACTAGGTCTGCACTCCTTTCTCTGTCCTGTATTACTCTGAAAACATTTTGTTTGTTGATTCACTTCAGCAGTTAAGTACTAAGCATCTGTTTTTTTTTTGTCGGGTGCTGCTCCTGCAAGCACTTGTGATTCAGAGCTGTGTAACCCTTCCTCATGGAGTTGTGATTCCTAGTGAAGGGAATAGGTTAACATACAGCAAGTAAGTAAGAAAAATATCAGCAAGTGTTAAGTTCAGAGGGTATGAGATATTAATTGGATGCCTAATTTTAGACCAGAGGTTCAGAAAAAGGTGATACTTAAGATAAATCTAAAGAAGGGAATTCGTTTTGAGACTATCAAAAGAGAAACATCATTTCAGGTAGAGGAAATTGCTATTGCAAAGACCTCAAGGAGGGAAAGAACTTGGCATTTCCTAGGATCAGAATTAAATCAACTGTGGGCAGGAAAGAAAGTTGTATTAGATTAGGTTAGGAGAGAAGAAAGGGGATACAGATCTTTGAAGGCATGAGTTACATTATATTCTAAAGCTATGATCTACATAATATTCTAAAGCTATGGAAAGCTTTAGCTGGGGTGTCACTGGATCTCATTTGTGTTTTATAAAGGTTGCCCAGAATATGCTGTAATGGATTAGAGGAGAGAGAGATGGGTCTCTATGTGGGTCTATTGCAATAGTTCAGGAGAGGGGTGATGGTGGATTGGATGAGGAAGATAGTAGAAAAGATGAATCAAAACAGAGCAGGGTTTGGTTATGTTTGGAGGGTTTGGGTTTGGAGGTAGAATTGCCAGTTCTTGCTGATGGGATAGAAAGAGTAGAGGGAAATGAAAAATCAAAGATAATACCTGTCTGTATATTTTTATACTGGTACTTCTAATAATTCTCCTTTTAGTTTATATATCCTTTTAGTTTATATATCAATTTTCTATATAGATTACAAGCTACTCCACTACTAGGACCATATGTGACTTAATTCTGTATGTGTTGTTTCCTGCATAGGATCTTGTTAATGTTTGTGCTACATAAATGTTAGTAAAATTTCCCTGTATAGTGTTTCATAATCACTACTTATAAAAAGTGATTTTGAAGACTAAGATATTTGCATACTACAGTGACTAATAGCCATAAATTATATGTAAGGACTCTAAGATTAGGGAAATGGATTTCTGTTTCATGAAAGTAAACTTTCCATTATGACCAAAAAATACAGTAACAAGAGTATATTTAATATATAAATGATAACATTAGGGTAAAAATCCTCAAGATCAATCCACTTCTAATGAAACCACTATTTCATTTTGTAAACATGTCACTAATTCCATCAAATTTTCCTTATATAAGGAACATAATTTTGTGCATATAAAGTAGAAAATTCTGATTCCATTTCATTAAGAGGATACTTACCAGAAAATTAAATTAAAATTCATTTAAAAAGTTTTTGATGGACCTTAGATAACTGTTGGGTCCAACACTTCTGTTGTTGTGAGGAAATACCTGAAAATTTATGATTTAATAAAATATATCCTTTGCACTGGGACAGGGGCGGGGGTTCATGCTCAACTAATCTTGAGAAGTACTGTGAAGATGTACTATTGTGATATATAAGGAAAATTCAGTGGCTATGATATAGCTTGATATTTATTTTTCTAAAAGCATTTGACAAAGTGCTATATCAAAGATTATATGTAGACCACAGTCTTGGAATATGAGGCAAAATAAGATGAGATTTAAAGAGCTGATTTAGGCCCATAAATTATAACTTTTTTATGTACTTTGTATTTGATTTCAGATCCTAATTTATAACATATTTCAGAATTCATTGTGTGAGAATTCTAAAAATTTAAATTAGAAATTTATCATGTAATAGCAAAACACTAGATGGTAATGTAGTTATTTATTTATTCAACAGACATTTATTTGGCAAGTACTGTTTGAAAGTCCACTTGCCATGTGATGATTAGTTTTTTCATATTTATTATAGATTTTAAAACAATTGACACATTTCCCTAAGGTATTATTGTACACAGAAAATTGTAACTTTATGATAGAGAAAACCAGCAGACCTCACCTTAAACAGATCATCAAGGTTAAAATCACCAGCAGTAGTAACATAAATTGACGTTATCAACTTCCTGATGAGATTCACTGAGGATACAATGACCCCTATGGTATTCTTGCCAAATTACATAACCTCCATCTAATGTTAAGAGTACACCAGACAAGCCCACATTGAGGGGCATTTTACAATATGATTGGGCAGTAGTCTCCAAAAGTGTCTAGATCACGAAAGGCGAAGAAAGACTGATTAACTACAAATGGAAAAGACTGGATTAGATCCTGGAATAAAAACAAGACATGAGTAGAAAAAACAGTGTAACCTGAAAAGTCTGTAGAGGATTTAGTAGTATTGTAACTACTGTAACTATTTTAATTTCTTGCTTTTGATAAATGTACCATGGTTATATAAGATGTTATCATTAAGGGAAGTGGGATGAAGTTTACGTGGGAACTCTCCATTCTGTTTTTGCATTCCTGTAAATCTAAAATTATTTCAAAATCAAAAGTTTAAACAGATTCTTTTAAAAAATACCAAGAGGACACTCACAGGAAGATACATTAATGTCTTCTTAACAGAATCTCCTTCATGCCACTATTATTATCCCTTGTGTATGGTTTTTCCTGAAAAAAATAGCTTTTGCTACAGGTATAATGAAAAGAATCCTTGCTCTATTCCTCTTTAGTGTACCTTTCTTGTATACTTATTTCTGTATTTGTGATATACTTTTTATTTTTCCCCTCCTTTTTCTCTAGGCTATTTCTTCAGTGTCCTTTAGAGTCACAGTTTTCTTCTACCTATCCCCTAAATGTTATAGTCCCCTCTCTATCCTTAGACCCCTCAGATATCTCGCTGGGGGTTCTTATGTAAGACCACAAGTGCATTAATTACCTATATGTGATAAGTCCTCAGTACATCTTCATCATAGACCCATATAAATGTAAATGCATGTATGTATTTGCATACTACATATCTTCATGTGTATGTGTATATACATATGCATACACCCATACATACATATTTATCACCCATATATGTATATGCATCTGTACATGTACACACATACTAGACCCCTCCTGGACGAGTTTTGGGAACTCGTGGTATCCTGTTGCCCAAACCAGAAAGTGAGGAGTTTTCTTATCCCATGTGTTCACTGCTGACCTTTCTTGCATCCAGTTTCCAGTTGTTTACTATGTTCCATTGATTCGTCTTTCTAAATATTACTTAGATTATCTATTTTATTCTCTCTACTTTCAGTGTCAATAACTTATGTTGGATAATTGGTTTTAGCCCCTTGTAAGCTATCCTCCATTCCATATTAACAGTGTTCTTTCTGAAAAGCAAATCTTGTATTTTTCCTATTATTTTTAGGATGAAGTTCAAACCCCTAGCCTGGTACACAAAATCCTTCATGTTATGGCTTCTAACTCTTTTTTCTGGAATACTTCTCCAGATGCCTTTGCTACAGCCATTCTGAATGATTTACTATTAGGTCTCTGAAAACAGCTTCATGTCTTCATGAACAGCCCACATTGAGGGGCATTCTACAGTATGATTGAGCAGTACTCTCTAAAAGTGTCTAGATCACCAGAGGCAAGGAAACACTGATGAGTTACAAGTGGAAAAGACTGGATTGGGGCCTGGGATAAAACAAGACATAAGTAGAAAAACCATTGTAACCTGAATACAGTTTATAGATTATTTAACAGTATATTAATATCTATGTTAATTTCTTACTTTTGATGGATGTGCCAAAAAATAACTTGGATTGTAATAGATGCTTAACAAATAGTGAGAGAGTGAAGGACAGTAATTATGAAGAAATAAAAATAACATTTGTTGAATTGATTTATGAAGTTGGATTGTAATCTAGGTTATTTTGCTTGGCTCTTTCTTGAGTTGTAAGCTCTGTAAAGACAAGGATCATTTTTCAAGTGTTTTCTATTCTAATATTTAATACATGATAGATATTTAATATTGTCAAATAAATAAATAAAAACTGTTGAGTGACTCCTTGTTATGAGGAATAGGTATCAAAATGTCAGTTTTGATGGAAGATCTTATAAAATTGATTATAACGCAGCTAATTTAGGGATAATACCAAAGTTGTAGGAGTCAAGTGTTACTGAGTGGTGTCTGTAATTTAAATGCAGATTCACAAAGTGGTGTAGGGTGTAGAAGTGAAAAATCAGTGACATCCAGTGTACTCTACATATTTTGTGTTATGGTCCACTTTCTCTGGCTTATAAGGTATTTAATAAAAGGAGTGAGTCAAGGGGCACCTTGGTGGCTCAGCCAGTTAACCGTCTGACTTTGGCTCAGGTGATGATCTCACGGTCCATGAGTTAGAGCCCTGCGTCTGGCTCTGCGCTGACAGCTCAGAGCCTGGAGCCTGCTTCAGATTCTGTATCTTCCTCTCTCTCTGCCTCTCCCCCACTCGCACTCAGTCTCTCTCTCAAAAATAACTAAACATTAAAAAACTTTTTAAGAGAGGAGTGAGTCAAAAGCCATATGTCTTCCTTTTATGTTAGCTAGAGATTTTAGAAAGCTTTTAACATAAGAGAATCCATTGAATTTCTACATTTTCCTATTAATCTTTTTTTAAAGAAGCATGAAAGGTACTTATGTATGGTATGCAATCTATAACTAGGATCGACACATGCATTACTACATTAAAGATTCAATAGGTTTTGGAATATTTAGAAACATTTGATATGTGAATTGTTGGGAGATGGTAATTGTATGATGTACGTATTTCATAACATGAAAAAATAACAAAACAATGTGGCCTAGGAAAGATATGGACACTTATTGGCAGGAGGAAGGAATGAACAAGAGGAGATAGTTTATCAGGACAAGGTATATACATATCTGTGTGTGTATATATATATATATATATATATATATATACATATTCNCAGCATTTCTCTAAGTGGGGTTTCAAGTGATCAACATCAGATTTATTAAAAATGGATATGCGTGAGTCTCCCCTTCAAAATTTCTGATTCAAGATGCCTGGATTACAACCCGGGAATTTACATTATTAATGAAATGCCACAACAACATACACACTAAAGGTTTGGAAACATTCATCTAAATATTCTTTATTCTCTCAAGTCAGCAGTATAATTTGAGTGTCTACTATATTTGAGGTAGTGTTCTGGGTGCTGAGATAAATCAGAGAACAAAGAAAAATAGAATATCTGACTTTGTGTATCTTTTATTTTTAGTAGGAAGGGGATAGATAAATTATGTAGAATGTTCTAAGATGATTAAGTACTATGGAAAAGTAAATAGAACAGGAAGTGGAACACTATTAGGGATGAGGATAGAATTTAAAATAGTGCAGTCAGTGTAGACTTTCATGGAATATATGGCATATGAGCAACTGCCTGTAAGGTGGTCAAAGATAGAAGCAGAGAGGAAGGTTTGAAAGGCTGTTGCTGTAATCTTGGTGAAAAGTGATGGCATTTAGGAACTGGCTTATGAAAGATAGGATAACAGCTGAAGTCAGATAATGGATCCATTTTGAAGATAAAGTCAGTGGATATTCTGAAAGATTTAATATGAAATGTGAGAAAGAAGAGTGACAGATATTTCCATGATTTCTTTTCTAAGAAACTGGTAGGATACAGCTGTCATTCTACTGAAATGGGGAAGATCATGGGCAGGGAAGATTTTGGTGAGAAGAATGAGTTCAGTTTTGGCCATGTTAAGCTTGAGATGTCTGTTAGACATGCAACGAGGATATTAGTTAGCAAATGGATAAATGAGGCAGAGGAGAAAATTAGACTGGAGATAGAAATTTGGGAGTCATCAGATGGAGAGAATTTAAAGTCATGAGACTGGAGACCAAGTGAAATTATCAAAGGAGTGTCTGTAAAGAGAAATGGGAAGAGACCCATGGACTGGAAAATAGCAGAAGGCAGTGTTGAAGGAGGCCAAGAAAGGGTGAGTGTCCAGTGAGGTAGGAGAGAATTCAGAATAGTAGGGTATCTTCGCGGCCAAGTAGAGAAAGAATACCAAAGAATAAGAGATCAGCACTGTCAAAGTCTTGTGACAAGTTAGTTAAAATAAGGACCTGGAATTGACCGGTGAATTTAATAATGTGGAGATCTGATGACCTCAGCAAGAGCAAGTTTGCTGAAGTGGTGAGGCAGAAATTGTGGTTTGAAGCGTGGGAGAAAAAGAAGTGAAGATAAAAATACTGACTGCTCTTTTGAGTTTTACTGTAAAGAGCAATGCAGAAATGGGCATAGCTAGAGAGGTCAGTGGGGTCAGGAGGAGAAATAACACATGTGTGGAGCCTGGTGGGATGATCGGGTAGAGAAAGAAAGTTATATTCAGGAAAAAGGAAAAATTGTTAGCGGAGTTGGCCTTTGTGAGGAGCACAGTTATTTCATGCACAGGAGAGAAGGCAGAGGCAGGGGAAGAGCTTGAGGAGAAGGGGCAGATGTGCTGCTTGGAGCTTGCAGAATCTCTCTTTTAATGGCTTCTGTTTTGTTTTTTGTTGTTTGTTTGTTTCCCTTAAGTGTAACTGGGAAGCAAGTTCCTCAGCTGAAGGGAATGGAAGAAGTGGTTTGATATTTAAGGAGGGAGAAAATACAAAATAGGAGAGTGAATGGACCAGAGAAAAAATAGAATTGTTTGGCATCATTCAGACCACATTGGAATGGCAGATTATGACTTTAAAGTGAGAGTGGTCATCATGGTTATCTGGATTTTCTCTCAACACGCAGAGCTTCCTACAGGCCTACTGATTACATGCATGCTCCTGGCCCAGGATGTTATTTATGCAGGTGGCTCCCTTTTCCTGGGATCTTCTCCCATAAACTAGGTGGCCTGCTTCTCACCGCTTTCAAGTCTTGCTTCAGATGTCATCTTTATCATGATATCTGCCCTGACCACAGTGTTTAAAAATTGGAAGTTCCTTGCCCCAAACTCCCCAGCCTTGCTTATGCAATTCTCTCTCATTGTCCAACACTCATCACCTTCTAACACATTTCATAAATTATTACATTTTTTATTTCATGCTTTCACTCCCTTTCTCCCCCACTACATATTTAAGCATCATAAAGGCTTCTTCTGTTATTGAATTATAATTGACATACAATATTATATTAGTTTCAGGTATACAAGATAGAGATTCGATATTTTTGTACATTATGAAATGATCACAATAGGTCTAGTCCCAATCTGTCCCATACAGAGCTATTACAGTATTATTGGCTATATTCTCTATGCTGTACTTTACATCCTTGTGACTTATTTATTTGATAACTGGAAGTTTGTACTTAATACCTGTACCAATTTCACCCATGCTCCCACTGCCTTTTCCTCTGGCAGCAACCAGTTCATTCTCTGTATCTGTGAGTCTGTTTCTGTTTTGTTTTGTTTTATTCGTTTTGCTTTTTTTGATTCCATATATAAGTGAAATCATACAGCGCTCATCTAACTTTAATTTCACTTAGCACAGTACCCTCTAGGTCTATCCACATTGTGACAAATAGTCAGATTTCATATATTTTTATGCCTGAGTAGTATTCCACGGTATATATACACACCACATCTTTATCCATTCATCTATCAGTGGACACTTACGTCACTTTCATATCTTGGCAATTGTAAGTAATGCTGGAATGAAAATAGCAGTTCATATGTCTTTTGGAATTAATGTTTTCATAGTATTTGAATAAATACCCAAAAATATTTCTTTACATAAATTTCCAGTATTGCTAGATGGTGTGGTTGTCCTGCTGTTAATTATTTTGAGGAACCTACTGTTAGTGGCTGCGCCAATTTATATTCCCACCAACAGACCATGAGGGGTTCCTTTTATCCACATCCTCAACAACACTTCTTATTTCTTTTTTTTTTTTTCATAATAGCCATCTTGACAGTTTTGAAATGGTATCTCATTGTTTCTTTGATTTGCATTTCCCTGATGATTCATAACGAGCGTCTTTTCATATGCCTATTGTCCATCTGTATGTCTTCTTTGGGAAAATGTCTATTCAGGTCCTTTGCCTATTTTTAAAAATTTTGGTTGTTTGTTTTGCTGTTGTTGTTGTTGTTGAGTTGTATGAGATAATTTGGGTATCAATCTTTTATCTGTTAATATCATTTGCTAATATCTTCTTCCATTTCATAGATTGTATTTTCATTTTGTTGATGGTTTCTTTCACGGTGCAAAAGCTTCTTGGTCTGACATAGTCCCATTTGTTATTTGTGCTTTTTTTGCCCTTGACTGAAGAGACATACAGGTCTATCTCAAGAAACCAGAAAAGTTTCAAATTAAACAATCTAAGTTGAAAGGAACTAGAAAAAGAACAAAGCCCAAATTTAGTAGAAGAAAGGAAATTATTAATAAAGATCAGAGAGGAAATAAATGAAAATAAAGACTTAAAAAAAAAATAGAAAAGATCAATCAAACTAAGATCTGGTTCTTTGAAAAGATAAATGAAAATACAAACCTTTTAGTAGGCTCATCCAGAAAAAAAGAGAACTCACGAGGGCTTGAATTTTTGTCTGTTTTTTCATTTCTGTATTTCAGGCACCTAGAAAATTACCTGGCCCATATAATTCAATAAATATAATAGAATGATGGAATTAATTAATTCTTTGATCTGGTAGTCATGAAGTTTAACAGACTTAATTTCATGGCATATGATTTAATGGCTATCTGTTGATATATCCTGGAGGATACCGTTGTTCCATTAATGTTGTTTAAAATTATCAGTTCTAATAATAAATTGCACTGAATGGGCTTTTTATACTCTTCAAAGTGTTTTTCTGTTCATTATACCATGGTAGTGTAATTTAGTATTTTTACAATTTTATTTACCTAATATCTGAAATGGAATAAAAATAACAGTTTATTTCTGTTCCTTCATGTACTTAATTCTCTTGGTTTAGCTCTAAACTGACCTACCTTATTCCCATTTGTTGTGCAGTTTGTATTTATATATAGCTACCAACTGAATGCCTTACATCTAGCAAGTCTATAAATATCTGTTGACTTAATTTAATGTAACACTTTAGTGTAGTTTTCACTAACCTGTCAAGGTTTACTGAGCATTTATAAGAAGAAATATTTAAATTAGACTACTTATTCTTTTTTAGCCCAAAGCATTATACAGAAAAGAGATCTTAAAGATCTGCTAGAAATTAATATATTTTAAGCATATTTTTTTACTGTATATAAATGTTTTCTTGAAATTGCTAAAGATTTCTGACTCATTAAAAATGTATTTTTCTCTAGCTCTCAATCCTTTATTATACTGGTTATCTTATATTTGTGCCCAAGAAGAGTTTCTAAGATGAGATAAATTTTGAAATATGGTAATTTTTCCTCCACTCTGAGAAAGGAATTGGGGAGTATAGATGTGTTTACTGGGCGGCTCCAGCATCTCCACTGCTTTGCTTCAGTAACAAGACTGTCATGTTAGCACAAAAAACAGCACCCCATTCCCACTTCCACAGCTTGGTAAAGAATTGCACCACTGACCCTCTCTCCCCGGAACAATGTTTTTTATGAGCTCTTTTAAAAAGTCAAAAGCTTTAAAAGTCATATAGGAATCTTAAATTTAATTATTGTCATCCTCAGAGGGTTGATGGATTGATTGCAATTAAATATTTATATAACATATCTCTAGACCACTAAAGGCACTGAGAACACTGACCAATTAATAGCATAACTTGTTTTGGATTTTTAGATTAAATGCCAGAAATACAGTGACTGGTGAAGACTTAAAGACCTGTGAAAAGCATACAATTTGCCTCATAGAGGAAAGATACATTCTTTACTGGCCATATATTTCATTTTAGTCTGTGAATCTGATCAGAACATATTCTTTATACATATATATTTTTTTCTTTTTTCAAAAGAAGCTTACCACTAAATCTACTCTTTCTATTTTGTTGCATTTTTTTTGTGTGTGTGAGGTTTCTTAAAAGTTTTTTAATGTTTATTTTTTAGAGGGCGGGGGCAGGGAGGGAGGGAGACACAGAATCTGAAGCAGGGTCCAGGCTCTGAGCTGTCAGCACAGAGCCTGAGGTGGGGCTCGAACTCACAAACCATGAGATCATGACTTGAGCTGAAGTCAAATGCTCAAATGACTAACCCACCCAGGTGCCCCTATTTTTTTGCATTTTTTAAAACATTTATTTTGTATTGAATTGTATTTTAAAAATCGGTGTGGTCAATGTCCATTTTCATTTAACAATATTATTCACTGAAGTCCATTTAAAACAATAGATAATTTCTTTAAATGGACTTGATTTCATATTAGGATGGTTATTTGAAGGTCAAAGCACTTTGAAAAACCTTAGCAACTACAGTATCAAAAAGAGTAGCAGAAAGTAGTTTTGCTGCTTAAAATATTTATCTTATAACCTGTCATGCTACTTTAAGATTGTGTAATAGGGGGCAGCTGGGTGATTCAGTCGGTTAAGGGTCAGACTCTTGATTTAGGCTCAGGTCATGATCTGAGTTTGAGCCCCACATGGGGCTCTCTGCTGTCAGCATGGAGCCTGCTTTGGATCCTCTCTCTCTCTCTCTCTCTTTCTCTCTCTCAAAAAAAAATAAACATTAAAAACTTTGGATCCTCTCTCTCTCTCTCTCTCTCTCTCTTTCTCTCTCTCAAAAAAAAAAATAAACATTAAAAAAAAGATTGTGTCATAAGGATTAATAAAATTATTGAAATTATTGATGATTTTGAGGGAATAGTATTACTGATCTTGATAATTATATATATTCTTATTTTAATACATTTTACCTATTTATAATTATTAATAAAATTGTGGAATCCATGCTATGGAATTGTCTCTGATTTTTTTGAGATTTCCAATTATGTTATTTATGATTTGGTGTGATTATTTAGCATGTTTAGTTCCAGGTTTTAATTTTCACTTTTGGAATGAAAAGCAAAATATTAAGATTTATGTAAAAAGCATCATCTTAATGCAAACTCTTAAAATCCTTTAAAAATCTACTTGCAACCTAATGTTATGTTTTATCTGTAGCACTTTGTTATTAACAGCGTTACTTGTCATTACTTGCAATTCCAAACCAATTCTTCCAAAACTAACAATTACAAAAGTATGTGGGGTTTACTAAATTATGTGGTAACTATATACCAAGCAGGTCTACAGCACATTATAAAGTCATAGCTTTTACAGTCTATAATAATTTTTGGTTCATAATTATTTCTCTGCAAAAGTAGCTAAAAATGTTATCTTTTTTAATTATGTGAAATCCTCCAAAGTTACTAGAATGGAGTGACCATGAACCAACTCCACCTGGGAAAAAAAGAAAAAAGGTGTCATTGGTTATTGAATCAAAAATAATGAAAAGAATTTAGAGAACTGTTGCCTTCAGCATTTTTCTCCATTAATACCACTTCTCAGCTTATTCTTTGGTGTCTATATTTGTGTGTACATATATAGAAGTGTGTGTGTGCACAAAATCTGTCTTTTATTCTAAAAACAAACATTTTCATGAAGTATCTGTGTAGATAAGTGTCTGATTGTCATTGACAGGATTGTTTGCAAAGTGCGTGATAACACGTGGCATTTTACCAAGTGATTAATTTTTATTGGCTCGATTCACTAGCTCAGTAACACAAAGTAGTTACTCATGCTCAAAAACGCATAATCAGTAAATAGTTTGGGGATTTATCTCTTTTCAGACGTTGAACTGTTCCACTCAAACTAAAACGGATGGATTATTTCTAGTAAACATAAAAATGAAAACCTTTTAAAAAGTCTTGTAGTCTTAATCTTTTAAAGCAAACTAAGTCCTTTAAAAGGATGTCTTACTTTGTGTCATTCATCAGTAAGGTATTACTTTAAATTTATCATTCTGCTTCACCTTATTTTTTTCACAATGATACTTAGTCCATCAAATTAGATCACTGTAGTTTGATTTATAATGCTATGTTGAAAATCTGTGAAAGTCACATTTTGCAAGCATTTTAAACCACTTTATTTTCAAATTAACCATTTATTATATGTAGCAAAGATACATAGATTGTTACCATCTTTTATCTCAAGATAGAATGAAATGCATAATTCTATGTTTTTTAATTAGTTAACTTTAAAATCATGTAAAGTATAGGACCTTTCGCATTGTTTCAGTATACTTCAGTCTTTCAGCAGACATTCATTTCAAACTATATGTTAAACATTTTGCCAGATATTAAAGATATACACATGAGAAAGACAGTGATCTTGTACTCAGGAAACTTAGAAATTGATAGTGATTAAAAGGTGGTTGTGGTAGGAAAAGTGGATTTTAGTATTTAACATTTATTCTGTGACTGCAATCTGGGTACTTCATATTGTTTCATTTAACTCTCACAAAAAACCATAAGATATATATTATTATTCCCATTTTATAGAAGGGAAACAGGGACTCAAAGATAGTAGGTTTCCCAAGTCATAAAGCCATAAGTGGCAGAGATGTGATATAAGCCTTTCATTCTCTAAACTCCATGTTTATATTTATGAATAATATTGGAAACTTTTTGAATGCCAAATGTAATGAGGATAAAAATGGGTAATCTGTGGTACCTAGCCCTCAAAAATTTCTAATTTTTATGATCAATTTATACTCTAAAAGAAAAAAAGCTATAACAATATATCCTTTTAGGCTATTCTATTTTAGACCTCTCTTACCACCTTTTGGGTCAAAATTATTCTGTAATAATATAAAAGTAGTTAAACCACATTTTGAAGTGGATTCTGTTGATTCATTTGTGTCTTAATTTTAGTCTGTAAGAGATTTCTGTCCCAAAGTCTTATAACTGGTGTGGCTTACTGCTATTAAATAGTTAAACCATTAAGTGTTAGAACGCTGCCTGAGGAAAACTATATTGCCCTATAGAACTCAATTAGTTTTGTTCATTTAAATAGAAAACTATGTTTTTAAACTAGAATAGAAGGTGAGAATTTTTTAAAAGTCAAGATACTTTATTTTAAACTGACTAAATTTAAAATTTTCAGGATAAAAAAAAATTATAGCCAGGATTAAGTCCAGCATGAAAATGAACATTTTGTATTAGTCTCCAAATTTTCAAGTCTACCCTTCAGACATCAGTTAAATCTTTCTTACATTACCCTTTGTCTCTTATGCAAGGGAGCCTTACAGATACTTTACCTTCATTATGAATGGAGAAACCTCAAAACATTTGTAATATTTATTTATAATCCAAGAAAGACAAATTTCAGATGCTATAGATCAACAAAATAGAAAATAACCAAATGCTAATAAATAGTACATTGTTTTCCTTGTTAATGAAGTTAGAGTCTGTGCTGTACACTTCTTATTTAACTAATTAGCTGTTATTTATTGAGCACCTGCTATTTCAACTATTTGAGAGTTTGCTTGTCATGTATGTGTGTGTATACATGTACAGAAACGTGTGTACTTTATATTTATGACTGATATGAGTATTTTGATAAAAGTAAAATTTAATCCTATGAACAAAATGAAAATTAATGTTTTGACACTTTTTAATTTCAGTTTATTGATGGTCGACTGGCAAAATTAAATGCAGGAAGGGGTTTCTCTGATGTATTTGAAGAGGAAATCACTTCAGGTGGCTTTTGTGGAGGTAAAGACTAGTTCCAGTATGATTATCCATTTTCTGAGTTGCAATTGCCTTGATTTTTGAACTTATACCTAATATAACCCACTTCATAAACAACTGTTTTCTCTTAAATGTATACTGTCATAGATGCATTTTTTCGTCCTATAAGAGCTGTGGTATTAACTTATTTTATTATTCAAGGTGTTAAGATGGTCTCATGAATTGGTAGTTGTTTGCTTGAATAGTCTTAATAGTAGTGGAAATAAATGTCACAGAAATGCGGTTAGCTTTTATCTTCCTTTAGTATTCTCTGCTAAAAATCCCACAGTGATGGCTACTACTAAATAATAATTAAAGAACTGAGATTATAGTTGAAATATTCAATTGTAATATAATCTAAAACAAAAGATTTTAATACCGCAGCTGCTTTTACATTTTAAGTAAGTGTGTTGTTATAGAAGCCTTTACCTTTTTTTTGCTTTGCAGAACACTGCAGCATGAGGAAAAGACTTTTCAGTTTACCATCCCATGTGCTTACACTTGTCACTGTAAAAAGTGCTCACTAACAAATGGAAGGCATCGTATTATTTTGTATGTGTGAAACATAAGTTAGGTGATATCTCATTTTTATTTAATATAATGAACCTTAATATAATTAAACAGTTACATTGTTTGATTTGTAAGTATTCAAACAACGTTGTAATTATCTCGGCAGTTAATGACTTACGAACTGGTACTTTGTACATGACTGCTCCAGTATATAGTCCGGACTCTGGCAGAGAATTTTGCTGGAGTCCTTGAAATGTCATATTCATTCTTTCGGCCAGTATTTGTGCTAAGTGTTTAGTACATGCTAGGCACTGGTCTAGATACAGGGTGAGCCAAACAAACAAAACTCTTTAGTGTATTCATTTTCAGCTGGTATTATAGTGACTTTTTTCTACTTATCTGGAGGTTTCATTTGGGGAAAAGATGTCTTTAGTGTATGTGTGCTGTTAAGAGCTGCTAGAATTGAGAAATGAAACATGAAAAGGCATAGTAATAAGTACTCATCTACAATTTTTCCAAATTGTAATTTTATTCCTAAGTAAGATTTATTTTTTGCTCCGTAAAAATACACAAAGCATTGAGATAACTTGTTCGTTAAGAGAGGTCCGGATGAACTGAGCATATGCATGATGATCTCGTATAAGTATAGCATCTCATTGAAAGCATTCAGCTTTGTGAAAAATTTAGTTTACTTGACTCAGCAAGTATGCCAAGTGTGGAATCATTCAGCTCCTTGCTTTCCTCAGCTCATGAGTAAAAATTTAGCTTCAATGGAACTTTTGTGTTAAAATAAGGCTTTTTTACTTTTCAACTCAGACAAGCAAAATATTGTCAGCTCATGGACAAATTGCTTGAGGCATTTATTCAGTATTTATATAACTGCTGTCTCATTATTTTTATGACCCGTGGGGCTAGTATCTTCTATGGAATTGAAGATGACATCTTGTGACAGTAATGGGGTAGAACTATGATCGTTTTATATAGTTAAATTCTGTAGTCTTAACCAGTGGTCCAGATACCTCTGTAACAGAATAGAACAGAATAGAGGGTAGGTGGCTTTTCTGATGGGAAAAGGGTTACTAACATTGTTCATTAAAGGTCTTATGATTTAAAAAGAATGGAATATTGATCACCAGCTGGCATCTGACTTAGAGACTGCTACGTTTTCTGTACAACTTCATGCCAACCACTTTGTTGTCCTTTCTTAAAATGAAAAAGGTTTTGAACACTTACTTTAATTTGATAGGGGAGGGCAGTATTGATTCAAAAGGAAAGTGTAGTTCAACAGATATTAATTTCAGTGTGTATAGCAAGAAAGTATATTAAAAATTATGCCTAGCTATTAAGTATTGTTTTTAATTATTATATTTTAGGTTATTAGAGATACAGAGAGCTTACTTAGAAGAAAACAAAGCATAATTTATTAGGATTTGAAATAAAAATATGAATAATCTAATAAAAATTAGTAGTGTTCTTATAAATGAGGATATATATGAAAGAACATTATACATTTGTCATGTAGACTACATTTGTAAGAAAGATGTCTATATCATGATATTGAACTATTATTCAAAGAGGTAAATAGCTATAACTGTCATTTCTCTCATAGTAATAATTATAATAATTGTTCCTACTTATTGAATATTAAATATGCGACAGAATCTCTTACAAAAGCTTCATGAGCTCTACAAATTTGACCTCATTTAATCCTCACAGTAGTTTGGTAGTTTGAAGTAGTTTGGTTACCCATCCCCATTTTTATGAGGGCACTTATCTCAGTAATTTGCTCAAGGTCACACAGCTAGTAGTGCTAGTATCTGAACTCAACATATATCTGTCTGGCTTCAAAGCTCTTGCTTTAATAACTATAATATATTGCTTTCTTATGATAAGAGATCTTCTTAATTAGGAGACATTCAGTAAACAAGAGCAGTACTCAAGCCTTCTCTCCTGTGATTGGATAAAAGTAAAATTCCTGTCCCTTGATTATCTAGTGAAGATTTTTGAGACATAAAGCCCTAAGAAAGATCACCGTAAGAGAAATCAACATTCATTAAAGCTGAAGAAAAATTATGTTCCTTTAAGCCAAAATAGGGAGTTTCAGAGAAGCATCAAATTTCCCCCCCTTTCTGTGTCATTGCAGCAGCAGTTTGTATACTCTCTTTGTTGCTAGCGTACGTGGTTGTGATAAAATGAATATGAGCATGGTGGAACTTCATAATTATCATGGGTCTGATTAAAAATATACAATGCAAGGCAGTCATATATAGGACGTCTAGATTCACATTGAATCTAGAACTATGGTTAAAGACTGAATGTATACAGATTTGCAAAATCTGTTTTCTGTCTTGTGAGTCTCTGTGGTCAGGACTGTGAAGAAATCCCTGTTACTCCAGATTGTTTTTCATGAGACCTTTGTAGCATATTCAACCTTAAGAGGAAAGTAATGTAAATTTCAGGAAGTGTGTGAAGGGAAGACTATCCATGGAGGCTAAAAGGTAATAAAAGTGGACATAAGTAGAACAGAGGTTGCAATAAACAAATATTGGCCTGTGAGAAAGCAGCTAAGGAATACTGAGTAGTTAAGAACCATGGGAGTGGTTTTTACATGTTTTTCTCATTTAAATAAGACTAGTTGTTAAATCTCCTTCCAATTATTCGAACTTACAAAGGAGAAACATTTTCAGATTGATTTTATATAGAAGCATGTAGTTGTTATTTATTAGTAGCATTTGTCTCTTAATTACTTGCCTGATATAATCTGATCAGTCTTTTATTTAGGTAATACTGTTTCTTTTTTTTTTTTTCTTTTTTCTTTTTTTTACTGACTAAGGCACCAAAGGACTTTGAAGAGGTGGTAGGTGATCCTCAATATCAGTGACATTTTCCAGGCTTCACTGAACAGTGTAGGTCAATTTATATATTTTTTGAAAAGTAACTACAAATTACTGGAGTTCAAATAAATACATTTGAAGAAGTGTTTGCACAGGGGGAAACAAAGATATTTTGTCCTTGAGTGTGAGAAAATCACTTGTGTGATTAATGAGAACAATGTTAAGAATTTTCTCAATAACACTTATTATTTCCACAATCTATCTACTTTTGGAAAACCTCAGAGATTTTTTTGGCATTCAGATTAATTTTTTAAGAAGAAAAACAGCCTTAAAAACAGTTTTAAAGAATAATGTGCCTGTCTCATTAATTTTGTAGAAATAGACGCTTTCAATCTGAAAAGCACTAAATTTAAAGAAATATCATAATTTTTTTAATGTTTTATTTATTTTTGAGAGAGGAGGAGGAGAGAGTGCACACAAGAAGGGGAGGGGTAGAGAGAGAATCCGAAGCAGACTTCAGGTTCTGAGCAGAGCCCAAAACAGGGCTCAAACTCACAAACTGTGGTGAGATCATGACCTGAACCAAAGTCGGACACTTAACTGACTGAGCTACCCAGACACCCGTCTTTTTAAAAATTTTAAATAGGAATCTACCTAAATTGTGCCAGATGTTTCCCTACCATTTTAAGTAGTTTATTTGGGGACTTTCTGTTTTCCCTGTGTATATAATTCTGGATTATTATTGGTGATTCTGTCAACTGTTTCTTCTCAGAGTATCAGCTTTGAGCAGCCCCTTTTCCTTTGTAGTATAATTACTTTGAAGTGATACAGAAAAAAATCTCTATATAACTTAAGTTTTATCATATTTTATTTAGCAGTCTAAGAGGTAGAATTTCTGGGTTGAAGGACCAATGAACCAAGCATTCAAATACCTGGATTCTCATTCTTCCTCAGTTGCTCTTTGTGACCTAGCGCAAATAATGCGCCACCTCAGAACCTTCAGTTTCCTCATTTGGCAAGTTATTGACAATAATAATTTATATTTATGGTGTGTCTATGATGTGCTAGGTACTATATGTTACTTAGGTAACATTGTAGCAACCAAGTTAAGGACTGGTCCCAAATAGCAGAGTTTACAAGGGTACAGTGGACTTGCACCCTCTGATCTATTGGACTCCTCATTGAACTGTGCTTGAAATGTGCTGCTTCTATTTTAGAGCACAAAAACACAGCTCAAATAAGATGATGTACATAAAAACATTTTGTGACCTGTGAAGAGCTGAATATGAGCTATTTTTATTCCTCACAACTCATTTTTCTCTAACTACTCTGAAGTTTTATGATAGCTATTTTCTTTGTAGTTTGGAGGCTTAAAAAATTGTTTTCTGGATGACAACTATTCCAAAATGCTAAAATAGTAATCACGTAGAAGTTGATGTTTCTCTTTCCATTTTCTTAAATTCATTTTGGGAAGAGAATGAAAACAAAACACTTTCCAGAATACTGTAAGTGATAAGCAGGTCTTAAATGTGTGATTTCTACCCAACCATTTGTAATAGAGAAGTTAAAAATATATGATCTGATGAGAACTTTTAGTAAGTAAAAGTGTATAAACAATCTGGGTATAGTTATACTGTTTACTTTTTTGTTAATAAAATCTCTTTAGAAATAAATTGATAGAATAACATAATTTTTTGTCATTTTACAAGTGAAATATATTTTAAAAAATTGTTCAGGTCAAATACCATCTGAAACTCATAGGTTTTAAACAGTGCACATTTCATTTCTTTAGGCTATGTTAAGTAGACACATTTTGCTATAATCATTACACAAAATTAGAAAAAAATATTATTTTGCCTATATATTTTCTTCTAGTTTAGTGAAGTGCAGTGCTAAGGAGTAAGCGATGTTTTTACAATGGGGGTTGTTTCTTGATTTTTTTAAAAGTAGACAAAGATTTTAATTACAGGCGTAATTTTAGATCTGAACACATTTTGCCTGATGTTGGTTAGGAATGCAAAGAGAAAAGCTGGAAATAAATTCATGGGCTGGAATCATTCTGCCTCTGTTTTATAACAGCAAGATAATGCATTTTTTAAAAGGATACAACTACACCCGAGTAGAGAACATGTATGGTGACATATTTAACTAGATTTATTGTGGTGATCATTTCACAATATATGGAATCATTATGCTCTGTCTCTGTATCTGAAACTGATATAATGTTATGTCTCAATTATACCTTCATTAAAAAAAGAAGAGACCATAATCTATTTGAGGGATTCTTTGTACCAGATAGTCTTTGAATAGCCATTGGGACTTTGTTTTTTAAGCATTTAAATGAAGAAGGTACATGAAATCTGAGTCAGTGGATATAAAACATTACCTGAGATTGTATTCTTTTTTGCCTTCTGATATCATTGTATTGATTAAATTACCATATTTCAAACCAGATATATGATTATTAGTTTTTTAGAACTGGGTTTAAGGAGTCCACTTGTAATGAGCAGCAAGTGTTGTACGGAAGTGTTGAATCACTATATTGTATGCCTGAAACTACTATTATACCTGTATGTTAACTAACTGGAATTTGAATAAAAATTTAAAAAAAAAAGAACTCGTTTTGTCAGCATTTGAACTTTCTAATAACCGTGATGCTCTGTAGACTAAAACCTTGATTTGCTTCATATTTCCTTGGGTAATGTATTTCAAACTTGGGTTTATGGCTAGAGAATATCTATAGAACTATGACTACAGTTTAATTGCATTACAGTAAAATTTGCTATCAGTGTTCATATTTAAAAACTATAGAATTTTTGTCTTCAAGGTCCTTTGCATTTTTAAAAAAGTGCTCATTTATTTTGAGAGAGAAAAAGAGGGAGAGTTATAAAGAATCCCACACAGGCTGTGTGCTGTCCGCACAGAGCTCGACGTGGGGCTTGAATTCCCAAACCGTGAGATCATGACCTGAGCTGAAACTAAGAGTCTTAACTGCATCCGAAACTAAGATGCTTAACCAACAGAGCCACCGAGGCGCCCCTGGGTTTTTGCATTTTTAAATTCCTTTTTAGTTTTTTTCTTTCTCAATGCACTTTTAATTGTATAAAAGAGGCAAACATTTTAAAGACAACCTAGACATAAAACACTGAAAATATAGTATAAAAGACATAGGAATCTTGGATTCCAAAGGAGAACGTATATTTTTCTTCTCTGAACATAATATTAAAATGAAAGAATATAAAATGCCATAACATATTACCTTCATATGTGAGTAAAGAAGAGTGTCTATTCTTAAAAATGCTAATTACTGTGTTCCGAAGAATCAGAGCAGTTTATTAGTTCTTACGATACTACTGCTTTTTTCACAACATTGCAGATAAATAGCATTTGTTAAAATCTTGGAAGTATTAGTTCTTGATGAATTTTAGTTTTAGATCAAATATTCCTGACATCTTATTTTTATATATTCCAGGGAACCCGAGGTCATATCAACAATGGGTGCATACAGTCAAGGTAATACTAATCTTTCACCATTTCTTCTTACTTCACTCAAAATATACAGAGAAATGTTCAGTAAAAGGATGCTGCTTATGCTATTTATTGGCGATATTTAAGATGTTTGTATATTGTCACATTTTAAATATTTTTATTTTATGCTATTATTTATAGTTTGATATTCATAAGTATAATTTTAAAATGGAAAGCTTTTGTCAGAAATAAATGGCTTGTTTTGAAAAGCAAGATGTTTTTGTCACCTTATATCCTAGAACAATGGAATTAGGAGGAGAAATAGGATTTGAGGGGAGTTTTATCATTTCTGGTAATGTGTTTTGTTAATATGATTTTATTAAATGTAAAACTCAGCTCCACAGATTTAGATTTTATTGCCCAACATTAAAACAACTGATGAATAGTTGACTTCCTTTCTTTTTTTAATGTTTATTTATTCTTGAGAGAGAGAGCAAGAGTGTGGGCAGGGGAAGGGCAGAGAGAGAGAGAGAATGAGGGTGAGAGTGAAAGAGAGAAAGAGAGAGAGAGGGAGACAGAATCTGAAGCAGGCTCCAAGCTCTGAGATGTCAGCACAAAGCTCACGCGCTTGAACTCGTGAACCGTGAGACCATGACCTGAGCCAAAGTCAGATGCTTAACCAACTGAACCCCCAGGTGCCTCGATTGTATTTCTTTCTTATTAAATTTTAAGTACATACCTATGATGGGTCCTATTGCACCAGTCTGCCTAAACTGCAAAGATGAAATGATTTTTAAATCATGTATTACACCAACTAAAGGAATGGAATAGACGGTTTATATTTTGTCTGAAATGACTATGGTATGTGAAAGCTTGAAAACACTAAATCTGAAGAAACTTCTGTAGGTCTTTGTGTAACTTGCGAGTAAAGCTATTTTCTGTGCTATTAATAATGCTTTGTACTCAGGCGATATGTTTTTAAAATTTTTAGAAATATGTCTTTTTTTGTTTGTTTGCAGAAAGGAGGTGCACTGTTTAATACAGCAATGACCAAAGCGACTCCAGCTGTACGGACGGCATATAAATTTGTAAGTCTTGGCATTTACAAATTCTGTTGATAAAATTTTACATTTTCTTAGCTGACAGGCATGTAAATCTAGACTAGTTCCAATTTTTTTATTTATTTAAAAAAATTTTAATGTTTAATTTTGAGAGAGAGACAGAGTGAGAGTGGGGGAGGTGCAGAGAGAGAGGGAGACACAGAATCCAAAGCAGGCTCCAGGCTCTGAGCTGTCAGCACAGAGCCTGATGCGGGGCTCAAACTTATGAACCATGAGATCACGACCTGAACGGAAGTCGGAAACTTAACTCACTGAGCCACCAAGGCGTGCCCCCTCCCCATTTTTCCTTTTAAAAAAGCTTTAAAAAAAAAAAACTTGGAGTTAAGATTGATCAAAGTGAATTTGGTTATTGAAACTATTGTCTAGGAAGGATATTGCCTTCATATAATTAAGGAAAACAATTCATTTTATTTCAAAGCTATAAGTAAAATTGTGCACTCAGATTACAACAGTCCCTAATGAAGTGCCATTCTTAGAGATTTGACTCTTTCATTTAATTCCTATTGTATACTGAGGCTCAAGTAGAAAAAAAAATAGAAAAATATGGCAAGTTCTCTTACCTCAAAGATGCTTGACACTCCATAATTAAAATTCTTCAGTAATTCTCCATGACTTATAATAAAATAAAAATAGCTGTATCAATAACAATAACAAATAATAAAATGAAAATCTCTTTAATATGTTAACTAAGACCCTCAAGACCTGACCCCTCTTATGTCCTGTTTCAGTTCACCCCAACACCCAAGCCTGCCCTCTCTCTATAGATCCTGAGTGCTCCTCATTTCTTGAATGCAAGGTTTTCTCTTCTACCTCTGTTCTTCAACAATCCATTTCCACTACTTGGGGCATTTATTTCTGGGGTTTTGTCCATGGAGTGAACACTAATTCATCCTGTAAGACTTAGTTTAGGCATTAGTTGTTTGCCTGAAAAAACATTTTCCAATCCCACATTCACAGGGTTTATACACCTCCCAGGTCTTCATAGGACCTGTAGACATACCTCTGTTTCAGCACTTGTTTGGCCTGTGGGCATCTTTATCCCTAATTTTAGACTAGAGCTTGAGGTAGGAGCTAGTATACTGGTATGTGATGAAGTAATTTTTTAAGTGCCACAGGTCATGTATATTTCATATTTCTAAAAAAAGATTCAGGGTAGTAGTTTTGATTTTATAAGAATTTCTCTTCAAATGCTTTCTCAGTAAAGGAAATTATGTGATTGAATTAAAAATAGAATAATATATTTTAATAAGCGTAGAACTTATATTCTTGTTTTGACGTACAATTATGACAAATATGTAGCCACCATTATTGTTTAAAAAAATCCATTTCAAAGATTACATTTTATAGTAGCACAGCTACTCTACAGAGTGGGTTCAAAAATGTGATGAAATTCTGAACTGTTTGAAGCTTTATCATAAAGTAAAAATAGGAAGAATTCATTATTTTACCTTGGAACCAGCAGCATCTGCTGATGGATTAGTTGCTGCTGATGGATCAGCATCTGCTGATGGATTTTGGATTAGTTGTTTCATGGCTTTTCTGGAAATTCTCTCTTAGTGTATCACCTTATTTCACTATAATGCTGGTGGTTTGATTTATATACAGTTTTGGAGAGATTTTAATTTTTTACAATGAAGTAGCACATGGCCGCCATGTGAAACATCAGTTTAGCCTTGTTTTTCACATTCATTTAAGATTCTAAAACGGGTTTCCCAGTCAAGTGCCCTTCATTTAATTCCTTGAGCAAACACTTGAGGTTTTTCCTCAGGCTTAGAGAAAATGTATTATTTTGCTAAGTATGTGTTTCTCTCCTTAATTTCGCTCATATTTTCTACAAAAACCCAGAAAGAAAGCAAACATATTCAAAACTTCATTCATTTTTCATATCTCTATCTTTCTAATCAGTATTTTACTTTTTGCTGAGGACCCTTTTCTGCAGAACAGTCAAATGTTTCCAAATTAAAAATTGTGCTGTCTGGAAGATTATTCCCTAAATTTATGTCAGGCAATTTAAGTTCTTCAGAATGTACTTAATCACTTTCCTCATTTATCTTGTGATCTTGTGATTATGTTGTATGTGAATCAAGAAGTCAAAGAGATTTGGGACAAGTAAAGTCAATTTGTGACTTTCACAGTTGTACCTAAAACTCAGCTTTCCAGGCTCCCCTTATTCTGAAATATGAACTCTTGAAATTCCTCCTTTGACCACAATTTACTATGAACAAAACTCCCGATCTCTCTTATATGGGCTTAACAGAATTTATTTACTTGTTTTTCACAGTAAATTTTTCATAGTACATTTTTTAAAACTGGGAACGATGTTTTAAACTTTCATTCATTCACTAAATTGTTTGAGTACCTCTCAACAATTGAGTTGGAGCTGTGAAGAAGTTGGTACTGTGAGAAGAGAGGTACTATTCCTGCTAATTTTATGTTTGTGTCGCTGTTACTTTGTTCTATACTTTGGATGTACTACTACAAAGGAACTAAATATGTATTTGTTGAAGGAGATAATGACTTTGTCCTATACTTAGAACAGTTTTTCTATGCTTAAAACATATTTTTCTATGCGTTTTATACTTATACTTTTCTGTGCTCAGAGGAGCCATAAAGCAAACTAGAATTAACAGATAAACTTTCAGGGCACCTGGGTGGCTCAATCGGTTAACCGTCAGACTTTGGCTCAGGTTATGATCTCACGGTTCGTGGGTTCGAGGCCCATGTCGGGCTCTGTGCTGACAGCTAGCTCAGAGCCTGGAGCCTGTTTCAGATTCTGTGTCTCCCTCTCTTTCTGACCCTCCCTTGCTCACACTGTCTCTCTCTCACTTTCTCAGAAATTAAAAACAAACAAAAAAAACCATATACTTTCTTAGAAATTGAAAAATAACAGTAAAGTGAATACATAATTGATTTAGCTAAAAGCTTTCCTGAGTCAACTTTCTTGTTAGGCCTTTCTATTTTAAATTATTAGCCAAAGCCATTTGCTGGGTGCTTCTCTGTAAAGAATCCTTGTTTATTGGTAAGTTTCTACTTGGTAGATTGAAAAGGAGAGAACCTATACCCCATCTTCCTGATCATCTGAAAGAGGTCAGTAGAGGAGGTAGGGCAAGTGCATTTAAGGGAATCACTACATGAATCACAGAACCATGACTGACAACTCTATATTCAACTCTATACACTGAAGAGCATTTGAAAAGATCAGTGTGAATCAAGTGGATTTTGAAAGAATAGAGAATATTTAGGTAAATTAGAATATAGACAAAATGTGAGCACATATGGATATAAATTCTAGAACATGGAAACAGGCACATTTCTTGGTAATTATTCATGTTTACCTAATAGGAATGTAGTGATTAATACTCAACCCTTTAAATAGATTCAAAGGCTTAATAAAACAATGAATGTGAAAATGCTTTATTAATTGTAAGGAACCATAGAAATATAATTTGTGTTATTTGGCTTTTTAGGTTATCTTTTATAAACTGTGTGTAACATGTTTTGACTTTGCCTCATTTACCATAAAGAAATAATTGTTTAGTTGAGTTCAAGACATTTTTGAGCAGTTACTATATGCCAAATATTGTATCAGGTACTACAGATATTATCTGGAAAGGAATGAGAGCATTCCTCTAAATGAACTTGGGAAGGCATGTGTTCACTCTTCCTAGAAGTACTTCAGGAAGCAGGATGGATTGGTAGAAGCAAGAACATTGGAATTTAAGTCTTAAGCCTGTACAACCTCAGTTTCCATGTCTGTAGAATGAAACTCGTAATGCCTTTTCTTTCACAATGCTTAGATTCAGTAGATATATTTTAAAATCCTTAGTTTTTCCTTCTCCTTTGAGATGGGGAGAAGTTAGACTCAGGAATTAAATGGACCCAGATCTGAAAGTAGGCTATGCAGATGATCTCCTCTGAGTCACTTTCTTTATCTGTAAAAATGTCATAATAATAGTCCTAACTTCATAGGTTTGTCATGATTAAATGAGCTGATACCATGCTAGGTACCCAGCACATGGTCAAATATTTAAGAAACACAACATAAATGTGAATTTCCTTTCTTTTCCTCTCTGGCCACTCTGAGTGGGAATTTCCAGTGGAACAAAGGCCAAGGCCAGTTGTCTTTAGTTAAATTATATCCCACAGGAAGCACATCAGGACCTGAGAGGCTTAAATGCTGGAGCCAGATTCCCTAGGGAACATGAGAATAGCATCTTTTGTTAAGGGGCTTCTAATTTATGCCAGAAAAACTGTACATGAAATAGCCATAATATTGAGATATCTCTGCTAATGAAAACGTGTGTCTGCCTATAAAAGCATTTCAGTAAAGCTTTGTAAAGTTGTCCCGAGTGTCTTAAAGTCCAAACATTTGCCCAAATAGCCTGCCGTTGTGCTTTCTCCTTTTCAGCACCAGTTAATCACAATTGCAAATTAAGGCTGAGCATTAGTAGTCAGGTTGACTCCTGTGTTTTCTATAGCTTAGGAGGCAAAATAGGCTAAATGTTAGCCTTTGTATGGTACAAGTATACAAATAGAGACTAATCACGTTTTCACTAATTTGGATATAATAGTAAGTGATGTGGTTTCCCAGAAGAATAAGAGTTTTAGATTATAATTTGTTCTTTTTCTAAATAATATGAAGTTAGCAAGTTTCATGGAGTGTGATCTCATCTACTAACTCTTTAAGTGGTAATAGAACCATGCTGAGCCAGACACTTGTGTTTCCTTTTTCTAGGCAAAAAATCATGCTAAGCAGGGAATAAAAGAAGTCAAGAGTAAGCTAAAACATAAGGTACGTCATATTCTTTTCATTCTTCCTTGATTCTTGCATTAGTTTGAAGCTCAGACTTTACAAATCACATGAGATTTATGTTTTTAATGATGTTTGAAATATGCTTAGCCCTTTGTTCAAGAATGTATTTTTCATAACAAGCCCTCTGGCAACTATCTGCCATTCTGTATGCATTCACTGAATAATCTCTTTATTGTTTGCATATTTTATCACAGAACAACGGAGATCTTCAAAGATGCTTTAACAGGATGTATGTTTTCATAAAGTTGATTGCCTTGATATCACAATTTAAATTCTTGCTTCAAGCTGAGAATTTCTTTAAAAAGGTGATCTTTAGTGCAGACAATCCAGGAATGCCATCACTTGGCTTTATAGGAACTTTCCAACAGTAGCTACTTTAATTTGAAACGTGTTCTTAATTTACAAAAAATTGTGTTTGAAGATATGTGTTTGAATCTATGAATATTGCATGTATATGAATATTTATGTGTATGTATATGTGATTTCAATTGGATTATATATTATATCTTTACAAATTTTGTCAGTTGTTTTGAATATCTACCTTTGAAGAAAAAATACTACTTAAAACTTCCATTTTTGTGATGGAGGGTAAATAATCTTAATATAGCTTTTATTCATGTTATTCAAAAGAGATTACTTTAGAAGTTATTAATTCATAATATATAAAAATGCATTTTCTTCCAAAATAGAGTTTTTAAAATTTATATTGGAAGCGTTATTTTGGTATTTGCATTTATATCAGATAGTTTGTCCAGAAGTAATAAAAGGAGTATTTAAAATAAGGCCTTTAATATTTCTTCACATGTAGGAAAATGAAGAAGATTATGGAACCTGTTCTGGTTCTGTACAATATACACCAGTTTACACATTACACAATGAAAAGGGAGGAAATCTAGAAAAGCGTAAGCTTTCCCAGGTAAGGTTACTTACTCTTATGTCTCCAAATTCTAAAATTATGTAATTCCGATTCGCTCTTTAAGAACAATTTTGGAGCCATTATTTTTTTTATCATACGCTATGAAAACCTACATTTACGGTCAAAGAGATGAGTAGATGGCATCTGGGCAGGCTGTAGGAGGATTAAGAATCATTGTTCCAGACACCAGTCTCTCCATACTTCATTATGTTCTCATAGGGCTCATAGTCCAGCAAGGGGGGAGAGGCAAGCATGTGATTGTCATAGAGTGTGAATAGTTTGATGATGAGGGGTGGGCGTAATCACAGATTTCTTCTATAGAAGTAAAATGAAACTCATATATAGGGATTTGACCATTAAAATAATCTATATAAATTAGAATATAATGTGTTTTTTCTAAAGTTAGATCATTTGTTTGCTATAAATATTTAAAGCCTCTGCTTATATGCTGATATTATGTAAACCTCTGTCCTCAAGAGGGAAAGTATTCAGAATTAAAGCTGTGTATCTCTGATTTCTCCTCATATGTATGTTTCTGAAGGTTTCAGTGATACAAAATTTATATACACCAAATCATATTTTAAGTGGCCTTAGAAAACTAGCTTTTAAAAAGAATTCTCAACTGGATTATAGTTCATTTATTCCAGTCACTAAAGTTAATAGACAAGAGAATTGATAGCCAGAACGGTCATATCACTTACTCATAACGCATTAGTGGCTGAGTGGGCTGAGAACCCATCTCCAGCACTCACTTAGCTTTCCTGGGTCTGCGGACACTGCAGGAGTAGAGATGGCCTTCAAGTGCTTCTGTATGTCATTAGGGATGGAAGGTGTGTTGAAAGCTTCACCTTTGTAAAGAAAACTCATTCGTGTAAGCATTCAGCACCTACTGTGTACCAGCCACTACTCTAGGTGCTCTAAGAGAAACAAAAACGTATCTCTACTTTTGTGGGTCCATTTTTATACCATACTAAGTGCCTTCTCTATGAATGTATCCATTTATAAGCTTCTATTTTCATTATCAGTTTTGCTTAATTGAAGCATATTGATGGTAAATGCTGATTGCCTGATCTAAAATAAACCCTTCAATGAAATAATAATTCCACAAATATGGAGACCTTGTCTGGCTACTACTGTTAACTGGAAAACATGTATTGACTTGTAAACTAATGATAGATTTGCAATCAATAGCTCTATTTTTCTTCCATCACTAGTATGTTCAATCCCTATTGGTTCTCAAGCTTCCGCATCTTAAAAACTTTTGCCAAATGTTTATTGCCTTCATACTGGACCATTTACATTATATTTACCATGGTGGATAGATTTTTATGTGAAAACCAGTGGGATCTTTGTTACTTACAGGATGCTTTAAGATAGAAAGAAAACACTTGAATTCGAGAAATGTCTGTCCCAAATGTTTTAAGTTAGAGAAACTATCTGCAGTTCCTCATTAAAATTTTTAAATTTTCCTTTCTTTAATATGGTGGCATATTTCTATGATAATTTAATTATAAAATATATTACAGATTTATGTTTTTGTTTGTTTTCTGTTAATTCCTAGACAGACAATTTTTGATACAGAAAATTGTATTAGGTTACAGGAAACCTTACAGGAAAATAGGTTACATTCATTGCATACTTATCCTGAATTATCATGGCCATCATTTATTATTAAATCATTAACTATATGTATTCATCAGTTAGCATTTTGTGGTTTTCAGGAGGATATGATAAATGATGACCCTAACAAGAATGAAGAGAAGTAGGGCTGATTGTTTTAAGAATTATAATATGATTTTCCTACTTGGTTCATAGAAATTTGTTAAACCAACACATTTAGATGGATTATGCACGTGCTGATAATGTCTGAATAACAGTATTTACTTTTCAAGCAGTCTCAGTTTTATGCAGTGTGTATTCCCCATATATATGTTTCTTTGTATGCATGTGTTCCGTTATATAAATAGGTGCATATATCCGTGTATATGTATATTAACAGCCAAATTTATTGAGTCCATATTCCCAATAATTTGTAACCTCATAATACTTACCATAATTTAAATGTTTTGTCTTTGCTTGTATCCAGGTGTAGGAATATATGTAGTCCTCTGGTAGGATTGGAGCTAGAAAATGGAAAAATCAGTCAGGGAAGACTATCAGCCCTCCCTACCCTTCATCTCCTAACCTGCCTTCTCTCTGTCGTTCTCTCACCAGGCTCATTCACTCTGTGTAGCTGTTCTCTGTGCATTCTGTAGATTGGCTGTCTAGCTCCTCCATGTGCCTGACATTGAGCGTGTAGGCCCTTGGTTCAAACAGCTGCTAGGAATGGACCACAATGCCCACAGCCAGTTCCTTGTGGAATTGGCCCACTGGATCAAGTATTAATCCTTAGTTCGATAAACTCTAGCTGGAAAAGCAAGGAGAATACCATATTACCAAGAACACTGGCGAGTAGTAGGGGCAAACAGGAAAAGCAATTCTAAAGAAGGGTTTTAAGGACTGTGACAAAATAGAAGATTTTCTCTATCTCTAGTTGCCGTGTCATCATTTGCCAAAGAGTCGTCTTTGCAAAAAAATAAAAATTCCATATTTTTAGGTATGTAGAGGCTGGATCTTTGTATCATAAACCGAAGCTCGGTAAGTTTAAGTCAGCCTCTGCTAGTGGGTTGCTGTTGCCTCAGCTCTTGCATGAGAGTCGAGCCACTTACACAAGTGAAAAGACTACAGAGAAAATGAGCTTAGAATACCTTGTTTGCATTTGGGGCAAGGAAATCAGTAGGGACCAGGCATAGTCTACTGCCTTTTCTTTGTGGTTCCTTGGTTTACTTTTTGGTAGTAAACCAGTCTCATTGATTTAATAAAAAATATGATCTAGTATATTGGACAAGAGATAGAAGCTGATGCTAGAACCACGAAGATACTGTTTTATGATGATTTCCAAAGTAGTAAGTAGCCTTACTTCTGTCTCTCCAAGCACAATATTATTAGGATCTGAACACATTAAGAATTTCAATTAAATATGTAAGCATTTCTAGAAATAGTCAAATGTGGTTATAGGCAGAGTCTAGATATCAATCAATACATCAAAGACATTATGTTTATTTATTTACTTTATAGTCTACTTATTTCCAAAAATAAATGGATATTTTACCAAGAACCCTAGAACAAAAGATTAAAATATATTTATTTTTTTAATTTTTTAAAAATATTTATTTTTGAGAGAGAGACAGATTGAGAGCAGGGCGGGGTAGAGAGAAGAGACACAGAATCCGAAGCAAGTTCCAAGCTATGAGCTGTTAGCACAGAGCCTGATGCGGGGCTTCAACCCATAGACTGTGAGATCATGACCTGAGCCGAAGTTGAATGCTTAACTGGCTGAACCACCCAGGCGCCCCTAAAATGTATTTAATATAGATAAGACTTGAGGCAGAGAGAAAGTTAGTGCAGTAAGAGGCTAAGGCCCATTCCCTTGCTTAGTAGCCAAAATGAATAGATAAACACACCTACCATGATTCATAATGTACAAGGATTAAAAAAAAAAAATGTTCAGGAGGTGTGTGGCCATTCCAGGAAATGGGACTAGATACTGCACATTGTCAGTGTCCTGAGACCTTGCATCCAGTGGAAGTACCCAGAAGAGGCATGTAGGGACAGAAATCTAGTTTACTTTCTTTGTTCTATTCTGTGCAGTGTCTATCATTTGGAATACTCAGGCTTATTAATACCTCTCTCAAAGACAGCTTGGTTTCCTAAGAAAATATTTTTAAAAATGAAGACTACAAGTAGAAATAAAATTAGAATGCACTTTTTCTTCTTTCTGTCAGGCTCACTGAGCCAGAAGAGTAGCATCTCTTTCTCATGTTGGAAATGGTCTCTCACTGAGGAACCAGTGTCTCTGGGCCCCATCTTACATTTGATTATTCAAATCACCATCTTCTCTTAAAAGGTTTGCCATGTGGTAAATTCAGTTACCTACAGAAGTGACATTCAGTAGGACCTCTGGGATTTGATGGTCTAAAGAGCTTTGAGGTCCTTAACTACTGTTTTCCAAACTTCAGTTTTTACAGAGTTGAGTAACACTGAAGTACACTAGAGCAGACTTGGAAAACATGAGGAAGAGACAGATCCTTGCTGACCAGTGAGGGCGCCTGCATGTTTGTGTGTATTACATGATTACTTTAAAACTCCCAACAATCCTGGCACCTGGGTAGCTTAGTCGGTTAAGCGTCCGACTTTCGCTTAGGTCATGATCTCCCAGTTCGTGGGTTCGGGCCCCACGTCGGGCTCTGTGCTGACTGCCAGCTCAGAGCCTAGAGCCTGTTTCAGTCTGTGACTCCCTCTCTCTCTGACCCTCCCCTGCTCACTCTCTCTCTCTCTCTCTACTAGAAATAAATAAAACGTTAAAAAAATAAAAATAAAAAAATAAAACTCCCAACGATCCAAGCACACTGGGAACTGTTAACCCCATTTTTCAGATTTAGTAACATCAGAGGGATGAAGAAATGTGGCCAAAGTTTTACAGGTAATAAAGAGCAGAGTAGGGATTGTAACGCAGACCGACTAATTCTGAAATTTAAGTACCTAACCACTACAGGCCGCCTTTGTGTTGGGTGGAATGTTTATGGAAGAGGGGTAGTTAGAGACAAAGGCATGGAGAGCCAGAGAGACTTGACTTTGAAAAAAGTACTAGCATTTAGCATTGAGTGAAACACAGTGTCTCTAAGCCCTACTTTCTACTTTTGTGAAATAGTAATAACAATACATGTCATTTTGCTTTAATGCTATATGTATATTATATATAATGCATATATATATATATATGTATATGTATAAATGGGTAGAGGCCATATGTATATATATGTATATCTTAAACTTCAGGTCTCTTATTGCAATGGCACTGACTTTCTTCTCTCTTGGTAGTAAGTGTCCAAAGTCATTAACAATCCTCTAGTCCACTAAAGTAGTGGGGACCCTAAATTTGTCTGTCTCCATTCTAAGTAGGGATGAGCTTAGATCCTGGTTTATGATTTGAGAAGAAATATACAGCTTATTTTACTGAGAAATCTCTTGATGTCTAAGTCCTCGGGTGTGTCATTTTCTTGTAAGATTATTGAAATAAAGAATATGGGCTTTATCCAATTCCTTATCCATGTGAGAAGTTGACCACAGCTGTGTAAAGAACTTTACATTTCCAGTTTCCAGCTAGACATGTATAAATGGCACACTTTATTTTCATCTGTTTTTCAAAAGATGAGAATGAGATTATGGTTATTTAAATTCAAGAATGTATTTTAATAAGTGAAAAAATAAAGTTTCATAATCTGGGTACTATAGAAAAGAACAAAAATCAAAATGTATATTATGTTAAGCCTATATGCCATTACCTAGCTTTTGTTGGGAATAGATTATGAATCTGCATCTACACCCCAACAAATAGTAATTTGTGTGCTGGTCTGCTAATTAGTACGGGTACTTCCTGTTTTGTTGATGAGGCTTAAATAAATGTCAAGGGTACAGCCATGAAGATCTCCCAATTAGGCTTCACATTTGTAAAACCCAACCCTTTTCCCTTTTGTGTGAACATGACAGTTCCAACAGCAGCCCCAGCCTAACAGGACTCCAGGGAAAGGATCCTCCTCTGGTTTTATTGAAAACAGGGCCAGTTGGGTCCATTGAGAATACTGCCACCGGTCATGGTGCAGAACAGTTTTCATCTTGACTACACACTTACCTCCTTTCATCCATTTTATTTTAGAACAAATACTGTACTCTTAGTGAACAACATTTAGACAAAGTCTGTCCCTGAAAATTATGTTTTAAAATACTTATTTGTAAAAATGCATTGGAATTTGCTAAGAATGAGAAATTCCTTTAATGTGCAAAATTTGTATGAATCTAAGATGCTGCTCCATTTTTAATATTAGCCATTCTTAACTTATTCTGACAATTATAATGTGTACATATCTGAGTGTCTGTATAGATACACACACACACACACACACACACACACATACACATCAACGAGACTAGTGTACTGCAAGCAGGAGCTTAGCTATATTACAAGTCAACATTAACAGATGGATGGCCCTGAGCAAGCAAAACCACGGCAACAAAATCTAGTGAAAGTGGAGGATTGAAGCTTTTTGTTGTTAAGCTCTATTAAAACCCTGGCACACATATCACTCTTAACTATTTCATGTCTGAGACAAATAGCAATGCACTCAGATTTATTTTCATCCTGTCCAATTAAGTGTGTAAAAGCAGCATGAAGAAATATGAATGAAAAATTATTTTTTCATTTGTAATATGATGTAAAGTAGTGTGCCTGTTGAGAAATATTCACATGTGGAACATAGTCAACACTTTAACCTAAATATAGTGATTAGAAATATAAGTATGTTCATTAGTCATAATTTCTACTAATAAGACCAAGTGCTATTAAACTAGTGATCATTTATTCTGTTTTTAAAAAATATTCACATACAGACCAACAGTTTGAAGTATGAAGAGTTACCTTTGGAATGCATAAATAAGGAAGATATTTACATCATAAAATGTGATCTATGTGATTTTCCATTTTACCCATTATAGAAGGTGATATGCACACTTCAAAAGAAACTATGTGATCATTTTGAATCCTTAGGTATTTAATGGTTTATCAGTCATCCTAATGAACTTATGGTATATAGCATGACCGCCATGAGTTCATTTTATAATTACTAGTAATATACTTTTATCTTTAAGGAATGTACTTAAAAGTTATATATACCTTTTGGCACGTAGAGACTTGCAAGTAAGGTATTTTAAAGCCACGTTTTGGTTCAATGGGAACTTAAAAGAAATTCAGGTATATAAGCATGTTTTAAAATATGCGCGATCAGGTGGTTTACACTGTGTAGTTAATAAATTTCATATTTTAAAATGTTACAAATGAAATTAAGTTGCTGTGAAATTTATAAGATAAAAACTCAGATTCTCTAAATTACTTAGTTCCTAAGCATAATAGATAGTATGATAGCATAATACATACCTAGTAGGATGTGGTTTATAGTATTGTGTTTCTGACCCTCTTTTCTTCGTTGGAATTCAGTGGACTCTGGGAATAAANGATATTCATACCTAGTAGGATGTGGTTTATAGTATTGTGTTTCTGACCCTCTTTTCTTCGTTGGAATTCAGTGGACTCTGGGAATAAAATGAATGTAATTAAAGATAGCGTTTGTTGCTCAGGTGACATAATAGATTGCAGAAAATGGCACACTTGTTGGGATCTTTGGAAAAATACAGTCCATTCAGCAGCTTTGCTTTATTGGTCAAGAAAGAAATGGCATAGTCCTTGTTTGCCGAGGAAATACAGCACTTGCTTTTTCTGACCAAGAAAAAGGTGATTGCAAATCACAGTGAGAAAGATAATTGTGACGTGGGGGGACAGGGAAGAAATGGGTGTATGAAGGAAGAGGTCCAGATACGTGGAAAGAATAGTTAATGTAAGTTTTTTAAAAATAATAAAAGTAAGCTTAACCAAATAGTGATAAACAGAAATCCCTTATTTTTTAGCACTTTCTATAATTTAGCTCAGTATTGAGAATATTATGATGATCAAACTAAATTGTTGAATTAAAGTGATAGGGAAATCTATTAGAAAGTTTCAAATGATAAAAATATTTTGAAATAAGTTAATGTGTTTCTATTAAAATATGCCCACAAAAAATACTGCCTAAATGAAAATGTATTCTCATAGTCTCTGTCCCAAAGTCATTCTGAGTGACTAGCATGTATTTAGTCTAAGCATACTAATATCACTAATTTATGAAATTAATCTTTTAAGTCAAGTTTGAAAAATAAAGGTACTATATCTTTAATTTTAAAGAAAGTTATTTTTCCTCTATTGTTTTCTGTTGAAATAATGTTAATTTCCAACATATCAAATATGATTATAGTTAAAATCTATGCCCCACCTTTCCCCCCATTCAGTTATGGATTACAAGAATGCCCTCTAGTGGGCATTACATAATATTTTCTTTCCTTGAAAGATGATAGTTACAGACAAAAAAATAAAATTTGCCTTTCAAAATAGTCTTTTAGAAACACAATAGAATACACATTGAAACATTTATATTGTCACAAAATTATTTGAGAACATTATTTTTTTAAAGAAATAATTCACAGCTTACTCCTTTCAGTAACTGGCTAGGACTTCATTTTTTTAACCTATGCCCTCATGCCAATTTCAAGAGGACTACTATGTTGCAGCCTTCTCTGGAGGTTCTTAATGGTGTTTCTAGCGTTTGAGAATAATATTGCCCATTTCACAGAGGTCTGTTCCCTCTTTGTGTTTATCAATGTCTTTGATATTTGTAAGATGATGCTTTGGAAAATGAAATACATATAGAGTAATTACAGTTTCTTTTAAGATTCTTGCTACATTCACACAGAAATGTTTCTGTGTTAAGACTCTTTCCATCCATTTACATATTTATGCTTATGATATAGTGATATGATAATCTGAAAAATAAAATCAGCTGTAATTATTTTACAATAAGATATTTTAATCTTCATTATGTACTTTTTATAAACATAGTTCATTAAAGCAGTTGGAAATAATATTATTTTGTTAATCATTGCTGACTTCTTAATTGTTTATTCCAGCTAGAAAAATCATCGTCACATCATTTAGTGACCTAAATTCTGTTTTATTTAAAATACAGTGGACTTGTTGTGCATTAAGAAATCTTTTTAAATGTTGAAATATTGAAACCCTGTCAGCAAAAGTGAAATTGCATATAGTTTGCCATTTATCAAAAATTTATTTATCTATTTGCTTTGAGAATAATTTTTAATAGCTGTATACAACTTGTATTTATGCTGATCAAGAATTTCTCAGCACTGAAAAGTTACTGCTAAAGCCTTGTTAAATTTTGCATTTTCAAATATTAAAGAACAAAATAATAATAAAACTATATTTTAAATATTTACAGTTAACATAATTACTTGACATATGAACTGCCCTAAAAAATTGGCTTAAAAGTATTAACAATTCACAATAGTATTTTAAACACAGATTAATAATGAGTACTGGTCTTCCTTCCACTCATTAACATACTTCAAAGAGAGCTTTTTAGAACAGCAGGTATAATGCTGCCATTGGGTAGGCTGCATATCATCTCTAACAATTGAGAAATGCTTTCTAAAGCACTGTGTTTCTAGGATGATTTTGATACAGCGTTTTGCCAAACTAAACTAAAGGAAGTCAAAACTTCCTAAAAGAAACTTCCTAACATCAGTAAAATGACTCTGTAAAGGATCAGTTCTGATTTCAAATATTCTATCTCTAAAATCTAATATGAAAATTTCAAACTGACTTCTAGAATAGTCCCCAACTTAATATTAATTAAAATAAGTCTTCACTAATGTAATTAATGGTGCATTGTGGACCCAATGGACAATACCATAATGCAGAGACGATCTAATTCAATTCAACAAAAATTACCTGAATATCTGCTATGTACTCGTTTACAGTTTTCAAGGTCATCTATCTTCTCTGATCATTACTGTGCAAGGACTACTTTCAAGATCATTTATCTTGTCCTGTCTTACTGAGGACCATCATTTACAAATTCAGAAAGTTTCCTCCATTGACCTTTGTATTTATTCTTCCTTTTCACTTCTTAATATCACATTCATCACTAAGTAGAAAGACCCCATGTGGAAGCAGAGATCTTGGGCGTTGGAGTTTAACAAACCTGGACCAGAATACCAGCTCTGTCACTTGCATGGTATTTGAACTTGAGCAACTTGCCTAACCTCTCTAATCCTCTTAACCTTCAAATCTAAAAAATGATGTCCACTCCCATAGAGTTATTGTGGAGATTAGGGTTAGTGATAGAATTTGTTTTTCCAACACTCACTAGAAATTTAATAAATATTAGGTAATATTGCTTCTATTCTGTCTATAACAACAACTTTCATGAAAATTTAATGAACACCTTCTATGTGTTGGGAACAGAAAATATTAGACCTGTTGATAGTATTCCTTAGCTCTTGGGTGCCCTATTCTGGTTTTTCTTGTGATCGTTGCTGTTGATGCTGGGGCTGCTATTGTTTTTCCTGTTCTCTTTTCTCTTTGTGTTTCAGTTTGAATAATTCTTCTAAATTTGGTAAATGTATATATTGTGAAATGTGTAGCACAGTAAGATTAGTTAACACACTTTTCATCCCACAAAATTACCATTTATTTGTTTTTCTCTAGCAACTTTCAAATATTCACTACAATGTTGTTAACTGTTGTCACCATGATGTTCATTAGATTCCCAGAAACTATTCATATCAAAAATGACAGTTTGTAGCTTGTGACCAACATCTCATTTCCCCCACTTCCAGCCCTTGGCAACTACTCAATCCTCTTTCTGTTTCCATGAGCTTGGCTTTTTGAGCTTACATAGATAAATGACAGAGTATTTGTCTTTCTTTGACTTATTTCACTTGGCTTAATGTTCTCAAGGTTTATCGGTGTCACAAATAGATTTTCCTTTTTACTTATGACTGAATAATATCCCACTGTATACATACCACATTTTCTTTATGTATTTATCCATCAATAAACATTCAGTTTGTTTCCATGGCTTGGCTATTGTGAATAATTCTGCAATGACCATGGGGTGCAGATATCTGTATGACACAGTGGTTTCATTTCCTCCTGATAAATAACCAAAAATGGGATTGCTAAACATGGTAGTTCTATTTTTTTTAACAGATCCCTTTTCTCCACATCCTTGCCAACATATATTATCTTGTGTCTTTCTCATAATAGCCATTCTAACAGGTGTGAGGTGATATTTCATTGTGGTTTTGATTTGTATTTCCCTGATGATTAGTGATACTGAAAACATTTTCATGTACTTGATGGCTGTTTATGTCTTCTTTGGAAAAATGTCTATTCAAGTTTCTGCTCCTTTTAAGTGGATTATTTGTGGTGTTTCTTCGGCTACTATATGAGTTGTATGAGTTCTTTATGTACTTTGCATCTTAACTCCTTATCATATATATGATGTGCAAATGTTTTCTCCCATTCCATGAGAATGGAGGAAATTTTCATTTTGTTGATTGTTTTCATTTTGTTGATTGTTTCTTTTGCTGTGTAGAAGCTTTTTAGTTTGATGTAGCTCCACTTGATTTTTGTTTTTGTTGCTTGTGCTTTGGATGTCATATCCAAAAAACCGTTACCAAGACTAATGTTAAGGAGCTTTTTCTTCTAGGGGCTTTATGATTTCAGGTCTTATAAACCCTTAATTCCTTTCAAGTTAATTTTTGTAAGTGGTGTAAGATGAACTATTTGCAGTTTTATTATTTTGCCCGTGAATATCTGATGTTTCCCAGCATCCTTTATTGAAGAGACTAATCCTTCCACCATTCAGTGTTCTTAGCATCCTTATCAAAATTAGTTGACTCTATATGTATGGGTTTATTTCTGGGCTCTTGATTCTGTTTCATTAATCTTTATGTCTGCTTTTATACCAGTACCATCCTGTTTTTTTAGATAGTTCACTGTTGGCATATAGAAATGCCAGTTTGGATAATTTCTATTGACCTGTTTTAAAGTTCATTGATTTTTTTTTTCTTCATTCCGCTGATGAGCTGGTCAAAAGAATTTATCTCTTATGGGCTTTTTCCTGTCGTTTCAATCTGACTCTTTTATATGGATTTCATCTTTCTGCTGTCCTCTCATCTATTTATACATCCATCTTTTTTTCCCCCTTTTTAATGTCTGGTAGTTCTTGAGTCCTGGACCCGAGGTGTGAGTCACAGTTGAACTGTTTTAAATGTTTTTGTTTTTTTTTTTTATTTCTAGGAGAGAGAGAGAGAGAGACAGCATGAGCAGGGGAGGGTCAGAGAGAGAGGGAGTGACAGACTCTGAAACAGGCTCCAGGCTCTGAGCTGGCAGTCAGCACAGAGCCCGACGCAGGGCTCGAACCCACGAACCGCGAGATCATGACCTAAGCGAAAGTCGGACGCTTAGCCCACTAAGCCACCCAGGCGCCCCTCAAGTTGAACTGTTTTAGATTTTGTTGTTGATATCATTACCTGCAGTGGGCTGCTATTATCTTGTGCTTAGAGTAGACTACTACCAGTGGAGTTTCTAGAAGGTATTTCTTAGTGTTTCTCCATCACCTTTAGCTGTATTAGAATCACAAAGGGGCTCTCTCTCAATGTTTTGCCCCTCCTCCAGCAATTAGCTTCTGTTGCTGGTTACTTAGTCCTAGTCTTATGGGTTTTATGTGCTCTGGTCCAGCTTCAGCCTTAGCAGGTCTTGGGTCACTGTGCCTCAGATTTTGAGCTTTCTCAACATCCCCCCCCCCCCCCGCTCNTTCATGGCAGATAAACTTTCTTGTTTCTGTGACTGGTTTTGGGCAATTTGAGGGCTGCCTGCCCCTTTCCAGTGGTGGTAGATTTCCACTTTTTAACAGAGCAGAGTCTTGTGCCCGAAAGAGTTTCTTGCTCTTCCCTAAAGGAGCTTTTGCTTTTATACTTCCCCTAGAAGCTTTGGGATTGAGTTTAATGACTGTGTGCCAGGACTGTATGGCTTTTCTTACATATAAATGAGTGTTCCAGTAAAGTAACTAGGGCTTCATACATGTCTTCCTGAAGCAGCTTGTCACCTCCTCCTTGCCTGTACGCCCAAGAGAAGCTCTTTTCAGTCTCCTGTCTTGCCCCTAGTCTTTCTCTTTAGCACCAGGTAGTAGGGTTGCCTGATTTAGCAAATACTTGAGTTTATCTGTGGAAGAGGGCTTGCAAGTAAAGCTCCCCTTGCCTTTGTGACTCCTAACTATCCCAGACTGACATCTTAGCTCATACTTGGTCTTTTAAGACTCCTAAACCTTAGCAGATTTCTTCTTCCCTTATATGCCAGTTACCTCTCCCCGTGTACTTGGCCTGGAGGAAATAGGTCTTGTGTCTCATCTCTCATCAGAAAGGGCTTCTAGCCCTTTGAAATTCAGTTTACTTGGTTGCCTTACAATTCAGCTCTCTGATAGGTCCAAGAAGAATTATGATTTGGGGAGGGGGGGTTNTGTTTGTTTTTTTAAATAATCCAGCTTTTTCTCATTGTCAAGATGGGAGTTGACATCCTTTTGGTGCTGCTTTTTACATCCTAGATAGAAGTGGAATTAGAGCAAAATGAATTAAAAGGTATGATTCTTGGTGTCAAGAACTTAGTAAGACAAGAATGTGCTTAAAATGAAATATTACCTTTATAAGACACCGGAATGGTAGAGAATAAAGTGAATAAAGCTGACCAAAAAGACGAGATCACAGTAAACTGGGAGAACTGGGAGACCGGGCTCTTGGATGTGTCTGGACCACTTCAAGTCATCCTCCTGAACTAGTCTCACATAGCACTCAACTGCTCAGGGGTATAATTAATGCTTCTATAAAATTTTATTTCCTTGGTCTAATAATAATAGCCCTCATCAGCTGAATTCATCAGACTTCACCAAACTCAGATCTTGTTAATCCTTCCAATGTACTCTTTTGCCCTGACGGGAATATGTCTTCAGTATCTTTGGAAAAGTAATCTGTTGTCTCTTTACCCTGCCATCTCACCTACCTGGAACATTAACACTCATGGTCATTCCGTAACTACTGTCTGCTTTAAAAATGAGGTTAAAACTTGCCATTTTAAGAAAGTCTTTCTCAGGTTAATTCTCAGACAGTTATTTCTTCTGAGTCTCTGAGAACTTACGTATCTAATGTAATTCTAAGGAACAGAGTGCTGTTGAGGGAAACCGGAGCACCTGTGTTGGGAGTCTTAGCTTTGTCTTTAGTTGTCTAATCTTCCCCAAGACACTTTTCCTTGTTAAGCTGTTGTTCCTCGAATTTGTAAAAAAAAAAAAAAAAAAAAAAAAAAAAAAAAAAAAAGAAAGAAAGAAAAAAGAAAGAAAAGAAAAGAAATAGGGAAAATGTTAACCAAAATTGTGGCAAATTAGATATTTAATGGAAAACAGTATAGTATGTAAAATATCAAACGTGCCAAAGCAAATCAATCATAGATAAGTCACTTCACTCTGTGCTATAGTTACTACCAATGAAAAAATTACATGTGTTTTAAAACCCTTCAGTACAATGCCATGCATTCTTAAGGTACTGCCATTATAATTATGTATGGTAGAGTTTCATTTATTTCCATATTATTTCATGCACGTATTTTTATTTAGTTTTTATTTATTTTATCTTAAACTTGGAGGTTTGCTATGGACTTTGGGTAAGCAAGGTAACACTTCTGGACCTCAGTTACTTCAACTCTAAAATGGGGACAGTAGCACAGAGTACCAATTTTTTAAAAATTCATATATTAAAAGCATCTTAATTTTATGAAGTCTAAAGTAGTGTGTTTTCCCGTTCATCTGTGCATCTTAGTTTTCCCCCTGCTCTCAACCCCCCCATGAATTTAAAGGTACCCAGCATTTTACCTTATTAGTATCTGTCTGCCATCTAGTGACAAAAATGGCAACTGCAAAATCACCTGGTCCTTATGTACCAGGGGAATGTTTCTCACCATTCAGCTGTCAGAAGCGCTTTCCGGAAACCATTGTGGTAAAAAGAAAGGAAGCATCGATCTTGCTTATTGTAGCTGAATCAAACTTATTTCTTAACGTATCTTTAAACATTAAGTTTGATGGTGGTGTGACTTGGACCTTCAGCCTCTGTCACTGTCTTTGTACATGTGCTTGTGGTTTTTCCTTCATCGGAAATGCCTTTCCTCCTTGTTTTTATCAGTCCATTTTCTTTGTTTCATTCAATGTCTAGCTAGAGATTGAGATTCTCTGGTGGGATATCTTCTTGAATAAATTTTATTCCATGCTGAAAACTTTCCTTTTGCTTTATTGTAGTATTTTCTCACATTCTTTTTTTAAAATTTTAAAAAGTGTTTTATATATTTTTGAGAGAGAGATAGAGTGTGATCAGGGGAGGGTCAGAGAGAGATGGAGACACAGAATCTGAAGACAGGCTCCAGGCTCTGAGCTGGCTGTCAGCACAGAGCCCGACACAGGGCTCGAACCCACAAACCGTGGGATCATGACCTGAGCTGAAGTCAGACGCTTAACTAAATGAGCCACCCAGGCGCCCCTCTCACATTCCTAATAAGCATTCCTTGCTATCCACGTGCTTACTTCCAAAATTTTATGAATTTTTATGTGTGCTAGATGGTGTATTTTACACTTCATATCTCCATGTGAGCACATTTTTAGTTTACAGTTGTATGTGGTTAGGACCTGGTAGGAGACTGATGGAGGACCTATCATACCCAGTGCCTCATCTTATTTTTTAATCACTCACACCAGAATGATGTAAACTTCTCCCAAACTCTACTTATTTCATTTCTTCTAATGTCTTTTTGCATTCAAAAGATGTACCCTCTTGTCAAATAGTACTGGGTCCCACAAAAGCTGCAAGCGCTAATAGTTACTTGCTAGTTTGTACAGCCTGTGAGTGCAGTGGTGCAACAGTGAAGTGACCGTTGCTAACATCGTAGCTGGACCAGCCTGTGCAGTACAGCAACTTTGAAACCTCTTTATTTGATCCCAGAATTTGCCATTATTTATAGTATGTAATTACAGTCCTGTATTGTTACTATTGTTAATATGTTGACTGAGCCTACTTATTAGAAATATTACAATTTGACATCAATCATGACTGGTATTAATGGTCATTTAAGTATGTTTTCATCTATAATTACAAAGTTTGAGTTCAGTTGTATTCCTACAATGAAGGATAGTTCTTATTTATAACTACTTTATTATATTCAATATTTTGGCATTTTACTGCATTTTTATTGAAACTCTTGAGAGGAAGGATACCTTTTTTTGTATGCTTCACGGCATAGAAGACAGTGTAGTGTGTGGTAACAGGTGTTTAATGGATCTTTGTGGAAGGAAGAAATGCTAGGAATTTTTCAAAACTGAGATGTGGTTACTGCCTTATTTTAAGGAATGACAATAGCAGTGTTCAGTAATTTCTCAAATATTTGTTGAAAGAAAATAAAACAATAGCTGGCTTTCGATTACTCTCCATTATCAGATCTTGCAAGTTCGGGGTGTGTCCCTTGCCTGTGCATCCACCCCAACCAATTTTTCATCTCCTACTTTTTCTCGCTAGATCTCCTGATCTCCCCCACTTCCTTAAAACCCTCCATAAATATAAATTTAGCCGTCTTTTTGCCTTCTTAGTTTATCTCTGCCATCTAGTGATCAAAAAGCTAATTGCAAAATTAATGCATCCTGGAAGCACTCTGTGCACCAACACAGGTTGTAGGCCCCTCTGATAGCCGTCTTTCATTCCATTATGTATTCTGTGATCGTCCCACCACAGGACCTTTGCACATTATGTCCTCTCTTTTCATCATCAACTTCATAACTACTGACCTTTAAAGGCTCAATTCAAACATCTTTTGGGGAAAAACTTCCCTTGATTTTCCTGACTAGGTCAAATTTCTCATAGAAATCATACTCTAGTACAGATTATTACAGTGATAATATATATTTATTTTATGATTATTCAATGTAATTTATGTCCAACTTATTAGAAGTTCATTTAGATGAGGGCAGGGAGTCTTGTTCTCAGTCATCATTGTACCCTAGCCTCGCCCATAGAAGGCATTTCTGTGACCTTTGTTGAGTGAACAAATGAATGTAATGTTTTTCTTTACCTCCTGGACACTGAAAATGCTCATGTCACATAAACAATTAGGATAGCATTTACTTCTTTACATTACATAGTTTATCAGCTTTTGAATGCATTTAAATACTCCAAAGAAACGACCTACTATGTATGGAGGTATTCATTTATTCACGAAACATTAAATGTCTACTTTAGAGAATAATTTCATACAATTCCTTTATTTTGTTCATTAACTAATGAGGAAAATAGTTAAGTGTTAAAACTGATACAACAAATAATCCAAAGAACAGTTACTTAAGACAGGATTGCTGAAGCATGTATGTTAACAGATACCCAAACCACCAATATCCATACCCACACCATAATAATTGCATCTTTGCTGGCCACAATTCATCTCTATAGACACAAAGCTTTTGTATTGCCACCAGACCTCCATAGGTTAACTTCTGTCCCTGTAGGATTACAAGTAGTCAGAGACTATGAATGGTACAGACCTCTATAGTATCAGGTAGTCCTGGAAAGAAATACTAGACAATACCCAACAGTCTTTTGACAGGAAACAAGTAATTGTTTGCCAATTTCCGAATCTTTTGCAGTTTTCCCTGTAATGATAATCTCAAAGGTTATTTTTGTTCAGAAAAGGAAGGCTATTCTCATTAGGTTTGTCCTGATTATTTATATTGGAACAACAAGACTGATAATTAACCATAAAATTCTTCTTGACTCTTCTTTATAAATCTGGAGCCATGCAGTATTGACCAGCATCAGGCCACAGAATTTACTTCTTCCTGGAAGTCTTCATAAGAAATCTTGGTTTGGGCTTATAAAAGTCTGTTGTTTCCTATCTTGAAGCTAGGAAATTAAGCCAAGAAATCTTCCCACTGTAAGTTCTATCTAAAATACCTATAAACTAGGGTGAATTTCTCTTGAAAAGTTCTCCCGGTTTGCTGTTCCCTGACCTGATGGAAGGGCACCTATAAGGCTGGGCTCCATCAGGCAGGCAACCAGGCAGGTTTTCCTGGGAAGTCATTGTTGCCTTTGGCTCCATAAATATAGCCAACCTTTGTTCCATAATAACTAGGTTGTTCAATCTGTGTCCAGTTGTTTCCTTGCAAGGTAGATAAAGACAATGAAAGATGCAGAGTACAGTAGAATCAGATAACCCCACAAAGGCTTCTACACACCATCCAGAATTCCACCAATAGGACACCCCATCATCTTTTGTTCCTTTCAAAGTCTTTTACAGTTTTTCTGACACTATTGTGTATCACACAGGTGCTTGGTTCTGTGAGTATGAGAGGTAAATTAGCAGGATACCTGGCATCAAGAGTCTACTGTACAGTGAGAGGAAATTTAACCATGACCCCAGATCAGTGAGATGGATAAGTCCCATGAGAAATATGTGTTCAGGTATTCTAAGAATACACAAAGTGGGATAAAATTGATTGATGGCTAAGAAACTATTTCCTGAAAGGGGAACTCATGAGCCAAGACATGAAGGATAATTAGAAAAGGAGGGGAAACACCATGGAGAGGAATTTTCTGGTAGACCCATCAACATACATGTAGGACAGAGGCAGAAGACACTGGGAAGCATACAAGCAAGGAAGAGGGTGGGGTGGTGTTGGAGCAGACATCTGTATGGCAAACGAAGCCTTCAGGGAGGTTAATTTAACCAGATCCCTCTAGGCAAAGGTAGAGTATGAGATTTATTCTGAAAACTGTAAGGACCCACAGGAGGATTTACTTAAAGAGGAGGGTAATATTGTTAAGTTTAAAAAGATCTCTCTGTCAGCCGTGTAGAGGCTGTAGCATGCTACAGGGCAGAGACTTAGATTTTCAAATGAGAATAAGTGTGTACCGACCAACAGAGGTAATGGGGAGAGGAAGAGGGAATAAATGTACGAGTAGAGTTTTTCAGGGAGAGTCATTAGCATATGCAAAGGTCCTATAGTGGAATTAAGTCAGGGCAACTATAAGGGATTGAAAGATGGTCATGGTGATGCTTTGCGGGTTAGAACAAAGTGACTGAAGTGGGCAGGGCAGGCAGAGCCTGGTCTTGCAAGACCTGATAGATGAAGAGCAACAGAAAGGCATTTATGTTTTCTGTTTGTCTGTTTCCTTCAATGAATCCGTATTGAAGACCCAACTAAAAGTGGCTTCTCTGCTCTCCCTAAAAATAACGCAGCGGCTGCATCTCATTTTCTTCTGACTTGTCGGCATCTCTTTATCCCACAGACATCCAGTAAGCACCTTTTATATGCATACTAGTGTTTTCCATGCTGAGAAAGCATACGAAAGAGCGCAGAGGTCACAAAGAGCAGAACGTGGATCACACTTCCCGAGAGCTCAGAGTACGGTGGTGCAGGCGGACACATAAACAAGTGATGCAGTGAGAATAGTACATCGGCCAGAGGTTTGCCAATATGTAGCTACACAGAGGGCAGGTGAATAGAAGGCTTTGTAGAGGTTACATTTCAATCACATACTGAAGAATAAGCCGTATTTTTTCCAGTAAAGAAGAAGAGGTTTTTTTTCCTCCAATTTTTTTTTTACCATGTTAACTGCTTATAGCTTTATCTCTTAATCACCTTATAATCATTCTTTAAAAAAAATCTGTTCCCAGCTACAGGCCATATTATGACTGCCTTGGTGCTTATTTCAGGTACCTGTAGGTAATAATTCATGATGAAAGTCTTTGGGGACCCTTGCAAAGGTTCCTGTTGTGAACTTCTTACTGTGAGATTTCTATCCAGATCGGAAATAGATTTTTTTCCCTCTGAATCCATATAATAAACAAAATTCGTTCTGCTAGTATTTGCATCTGCTTATTATCATTATATTTAGAAAAATAAAGATGGATCCCTCTTCCCAAAAGTCAGTTGTGTTAAGAAAAAGTGTATAGATTTCAATTTAATTTAGCGTATTGAGATTATTTTTCTCTTAGTCATTTATATTTCAGTTTCTGTCTAGTTTCATATGCAGGTTTTCAACAATGATGTATCTGTGATTTATGATGCCAGGTACGATGTGCTGTTATTGGCTATGTGTTACCATCCTAAAGAATACATAATATATCTTCTGCAGTCTAAGCTTGCTACCTGTTATCCATAAAAGCTTTCTATTTACAAAATTGTGACCAGGTCTTTTTGCCCAGTGTGCTATGTTCTGGGCATAGTGGAAAAAAATCCTTTATTTCCCCTAAAAGTACAATCCCTAGGTCCCAGTCCTCTAGAAAGAGTAACAGAGATAAACTGGATTCATAAAAGCTCAGAAACTGATGATGCTTTTGTTAAATAAGTTGCCGTTTTTCTCTCTCTTGAATGTTAATCAAATTGTTAACTTTTTTCTCCTGTTTTGCTTTTTGATGTGTGCAACCTTAACAAATTATGTAATTTGATGTTATCAAGCAGTTGACATATTCACTACGTGTTTGGACATTGTCACTTCATATGGGGAGGCTGCAGTCCCTACGGCTTGATACATAGTCAGCAACTGCTAATTAGAAGCTTATTTAAGATAGACAAACAGTTCATAAGAATGTGTACTAAGAGTATACGCAGTACAAAGCTGAACACTCACAGAAAAGAAAACATTATATTAATCAGCTGCCATTCTAGTTTTCATTCTAACTCTGTTGTAAAAATTGATCACAAGGTACACCATTTAACAACATGCCTATGTAGGAATTGATAGAACCCTCACCTAGTGAGGACATATAAAACCAAATTCAAGCATATTTATGAAACTCAAGGTAACCTGTGGGAGAAAATGAATAAGGTCTTGGCAACACAGCAGAGAAAGACATCGGCTCTGGTGCCTATTCCTGATAAGGTGTATGAGCTTGGGCAAATTATGGAGCTGCTGTGTACCTCCAGATTTATCCCGGGGTTCATTAGACCCTGAGCTACTTAATGGCAGAGACTCAGCCTAATTCAGCTCTGTATTCCCAGAACCTAGCCCTGCTGTGTGTGTATATGACAGTGCTGGGCAATGTACTCTACGAACATAAGAATTAAGCTATGTATTTATTTTCTTATTTTGTATTAGTTATTTAAAAATTTTTTTTTAGTTTATTTTTTGAGAAAGAGTGATAGTACAGGAGAGGCCAAGAGAGAGAAAAAGAGAGAGAGAATCCCAAACAGGCTCCACATAGTGCAGAGCCCGATGTGGGGCTCAGAACCATGAACTGTGAGATCATGACCTCAGCCGAAATCAGGGGTCGAACACTTAACCGACTGAGCCACCCAGGTGCCCCTTTTTGTATTAGTTCTTAAATAGGCAGTACTTTTTATTTATTTTTAAAAATAGCAGCATGAAGTCTCAGCTCTCTCATAGTTTTGTTTGGTTTTAGTTCTGATTTGTTCTGTTTTTCAGCAAAAATTGAATGCAAGGCCCCTAGCTGGCATAATGTTAAGCATATACAGAGGTCAGTATTATAATGATGACTAGTTTTTAGAAACAAAGAATTACATTTTGTGAGTTTTGGAGTGGTGGATGAAACGTATTTTTCCTACAGAAATAATATTGTAAGTGGTAATTGTGTTCCTAGGCCATTCCTCAAATCTCTTTTCCTCACATACCTCAAACTTGTAGTCGTAAAATAATATTACAGTTATAGGCCCCAAATACGTAGGTAGCCACCAAATTACAGAGGAACTCACTACACATTCTGAGCAGGCACTACAAGAATATATTTCTCTATGCATTCTTTCCTTTCTACTACTCTCAGCCCTGGCTTGGAGGAAGTAAAGGAGTAGGAATCAAGTATCATGGATTCCAGACATTTGCTTACTCTCTAGGGCTGCAACAGAAGAAACAGCTATCATGGGCACCTGGGTGGCCCAGTAGGTTGAGCTTCTGACTCTTGATTTTGGCTCGGTTTGTGATCCCAGGGTTATGGGATCGAGCCCCTCATCCAACTCTACCCTGAGCATGGAGCCACTTGAGATTTTCTCTCCCTCTCCCTCTGCCTCTCTCCCCCACTTGTGCTGTCTCTGTCTCTCTCAGTCTCTCTCTGTCCCTGTCAAAATTAAAAAGGAGAAGGAGAAGAAAACAATTACCTAGATTAGGAGATCAGAATGAGAAGACAGAAAGTCCTCAGGTGATATCATGGTTGACCTCTCCAAATTTCAGCTTTGCTGCCATCCAGTCAAAAGGATACTTTGCAGCCATGGACATCTATAGCACCCAGACTCTGGCCATTTCCTGGGGTGCTTGGGTGGTTCCGTCGGTTTAGCGTCAGACTTTGGCTCAGGTCATCATCTTGCAGTCTGTGGGTTAGAGCCCCACATTGGGCTCTACACTGACAGCTCAGAGCCTGGAGCCTGCTTCAGATTGTGTGTCTCCCTCTCTGCCCCTCCCCTGCTTATTTTCTCTCTCTCTCTCTCTCTCTCTCTCTCTCTCAAAAATAAACATTAAAAAACCTTCTTTAAAAAAATTAAATGCCTAAATGAATGCATGCTATTTTCTACTTATAGAAACTAAAGCTCTTACAGGAAATGACTGATTCCAGGTCTGATGCAGAAAATGTATAAGTTGAAATGAGATATTATGTTGGGCCCAAAACAAGAAGCTTACTAAAGAACTTCTGTGGTCATGTTTAAAGGACACAAAAGCCAACCTGAATGGACTAATGCTGGATCAAAGATGGGACCATTTAAAAAAAACTTATTTTATTGTGGAAAGAACACTTAACATAATTCAAGAAAAGTTTATAAGAATTCCTGGATACCTTTCATACAGGCCAACAATTACCAGCGATGGCTAATCTTTCTTCTGTGCCAGCTCCACCCATGACCCTGCTCCACCGCTGGGTTATTTTGAAGTAAATACCCAGTAGCACATCACACATCATTTAACCTGCAAGTATTCCAGCTGTATCTCTAAAAGTTAAGAACCATTTTTAAAATGCATTCATGGTATAATTCAGTAATGAGACAGATCACACATCAAGAAGAATCTACCATGACAGACTGAGCCATATGAGATATATACAAATGATGATGACTTTTTGAAAGCCCGCACAGCTCACCTTTAGAGATTGTTAGGTATCAGCTCATTACTCTGGAAATTGTTAAATGGAAAGAATCAAGGATTTGTCATACCTCTCTGGTACACATTGAATTTCAAAATAGCCAAATAGTTAATAGGACAAAATCCTTAGTAGAATGCCAACAAGGAAAGATAGTAGAAATGCTTTTGAAAAGCATAATTTTGAAGCCCCTAATGCATAGTTAATTTACCCAAGGATTATCATAAGATGCTAAAACTGTCAGGTGAACAAAAATTCATAATGGATGGTATCAGTCAACCTGAATCCTGAAGCCATGAATCAATCTTAGTAACACCAAAAGTGAGACATCTTAACAGTAAAAATGATGCAGTAAAAAACACGTATCAACACCTGTAGCATGTTCTTGCCAAAAACAGAGAAAAACAAAAAAAACAGCAACTGAATCTGTCCAAGCTTCCAGATATAACTGCCAGTTTATAAGAAGAGGATCAAATCACATGTCTGAGGACACAAATGCCATAAAGGGAAGGAGAAAGTGGAACTGATAGTCTCTGACGGAGACTTGGCAGACACATCAACCAAATACAGTGTTAACCTTGTTGAGATCCAGGTGAACAAACTAAAATATTTTGGGGGTAATAAGGGAATATGAAAATGGCCTGAGAATAGAGGATGTTAAAGAATAATTGCTAATTTGTATGGTCACAATATTTTGGTTGTGTTAAGGAACACTTACCTGTTAAAAATACACGATGCAGTTTTTCCAGGTGAGATGATGGCTTGTCCAGCATATGGTTCAAAGCCTTGCTGTTTAGCAAATGACGTCCAGACTCAGCAGCACTAACTTCACCTGAGAGCCTATTAGAAATGCAGAAACTCCGGCCTCATCCTTAGAACCACTGCAGAGTCAGAATCTACGTTCTCACCATGATCTCCAAGAGATTTATATGCATATTCAGTTGGAGGAGCACAGCTTTAAAATAATTGGAGAGATGGGATAAAAGAAAGAAGATTGGCAACTATTGATGATTATTGAAACTGGGGGATAAGTACATGGGGATATGATTGATTGTAAGTCAAGTAGTTTTAAAACAGGGACTGACAGACTGTCTCTGTGTGTGTGTGTGTGTGTGTGTGTGTGTGTGTGTACTTTCAGTCCAGTAATTTGTTTTTGTTTATTAGTTCGAGCTGTAAATGTTGACATAAATATTTCCTGATTCCCTCCCCCTCTAACTGAACAGCTTGTCAAGTTATTGGGTAATATTCAAAAACCTTTAATGCATATTTCTTTTAAAAGTGTTCCTTGTCAAATAAAATTCTTCCTTTAAAATTTATGAAAAAGACTTAACTACTAATGCCACTTTATTGTCAACTCCCCTCTCTAGGCACGCTCGAAAAGACCTCTTAAGAGCTTTGATGGTGCTCTGTATGATGACGACCATGACGAGAGAGCAAGCAAGTAAGTCGTGATGGATTTTAGTGTCCTAAGTGTTGTGGCCAAAAGGCAAGAGTTCTAGGATTTCAAAAGATAATTCAAAGAATGTACACTCCTAGCAGTCAAATTTTGCTGCCTTGTGGGGTTCTTCCGCAAAAAGAGCCTGTGCTCAGTGGAGTCTCATGGGGGATGAATCTTGAGATGGGAAGAAAGATAGACTTGAACTCTCTTGTTCTTGGAAAACAATGATGCCCACAGAAATATCTGCGATAGTGTATAAGGGGAAATAGAGCCCACTTAAACTAGGCTCCTGCCCACCTAGTGAAGAGGGGTAGGTTAAATAGCAGGAATAATGCTAAGAGTCAATTCAAACAAATTCACTTGGGGGGACGGGAGGGGTTTAAATCCATGGTGATATAAGAAGATGAAATTCTAATACAAAATGTTAAAAATTAATTTTACTATAAAATAAGGGAAATAATAATAGATGTTTAATTTTTTTTAACATTTTTAACTTATATGGGGAGGACAAAATAGATACTCTTTTTTCCCTGTTAAGTATATCTTTGTCTATATAAAGGAATATTCATTCTTCTCTAAAACAAACAAATGAATAAATAAAGGGAAAACCACATACCAATATTGAGAGTTAACTTGGCGATCGTGAACCCTCCAAGTGTTCCATGTACTATTTCTAGGGCTGATATCCCAAATCCCTCAGAATTAAACTGTGTGGAAAGCCCTGCTTCTGCCTCCAGATTAAGGTCCCATAGTTGTTTGTCTGTTTTTTCTTAGTACACACACTCAACATTCCCCATATTTGAATTGGTATGTACACATCACTCTGAAGAATATGACCATGAACCAATTAGCCACTTTCCTGTTGTTCCACTGAAAAGCCCTGTGGTTTTAAGACTCTCTCACTACTTGAATGTAACCGGGGGGAGGTTCTCATGCTGTGTATGTGGCTGTGTAACTACTAGGATGTGCTTCATCTTTCTCCAGGTTATCCTCTGAAGATGGAGAAGAGGCTTCTGCTTATTTCTATGAAAGTGATGACTCCGTTGAAGCAAAAGTAAAGACTCCTTACTCAGGTGAAATGGACCTACTAGGAGAGATCTTAGATACACTGAGTACACACAGCTCTGACCAAGGAAAGCTGGCAGCAGCGAAGAGCTTGGATTTCTTCAGATCAATGGATGACATTGATTACAAGCCTACGGTTAGTTGATTTTACAGCCTGTAAAATTAAATTAAAATGCCCTTACCCTTTGCTGGGAGTTGCCTCATGTTATATATAGTCTTAGTTGAGGCATTTTATCTCTAACAGGTAAATTGTCAAATCTTCAAAAATATAAAATTTAACCATGAAATATTTCAGTATATTCCCATTTATGTGTCCAATTCTAGTGTTTATTGTCATTAATTGAAAAAAAATTTCTTTTGCGGTGCCTGGGTGGCTCAGTAGGTTAAGCGGCAAACTTTGACTCAGGTCATGATCTCAAGGTTCGTGAGGTTGAGCCCCACATCAGGCTCTGTGCTGATAGCTCAGAGCCTGGAGCCTGCTTCAGATTCTGTGTCTCCCTCTCTCTCTCTCTACCCCTCCTCTGCTCACGCTCTATCTGTCTCTCTCTAAAAAATAAACATTAAGAAAAAATTTAAAAAGAAAAAGAAAAAAAATTATTTTATCAAGCCATAATAGTCTCTTACAATCTAATTTTATAGTTGTCTTCTTTGGGAACTTTTTAAAACCTGAAATGTTTCCACTTTTTTCTATATTTCCTGGATCTTCAAAACATGTTTAATTAATGTATCAACTCAAGTAATTTTTTTATTATATTGCTTCAAAAATGAGCAGTGTTTTAAACAAATTGAACTGAATGCTTTACAAACACAAGAGATGGAAGTATGAGTAATGACAACCCTGTTGTGACTGTAAGTAATTCCAGAACTTGGCATCGATTAGATGAGATAGTTGGTCTATTTGGGGGTTTTTGGGGGGGGCAGGGGAGAGTTGGCAGGTTCTTTTTATTTAATTTTTTATCTTTATTAAAGAGAAATTGACAAATAAAAATTGTATATATTTATATATTTTCTTGTTAATAGAGACGTTTGCTGGTGTTCAGAATTAACTGTTGATGCTGTGTTTCTTCTGGGAAGAACTTCAAGTTCCCAGCCTTGAAAGATATTATTATTTATTTCAAACTGGAAAAAAGTGCTCAAGTAATACTGTATCCGCATTAAAATTTCTCTGAATTTGTGGTTTCTGCTTTCAGAATAAATCCAATGCACCAAGTGAGAATAATCTGGCCCTACTTTGCAGTGGTTCTGGTGACCAAGTAGAGTGGCATCTTGGGCAAGATGATAGCGCCCTTCATGGCAAACACCTTCCTCCATCTCCCCGGAAGCGAGTTTCCTCTAGCGGTCTGACCGATTCTCTGTTTATCCTGAAAGAGGAAAACAACGAAAAATACATCAGTGTTGACAATGTGAGGGGGCCCATGGTCATGGAAAAGCCAGCTTCTGCTTCCGAACTAGATTTCCAGCTAGCTTCACCTGAAGTTTCCCAAAATGAAAAATGTAAAACAGAAAAGAAGGAAACACTAAGCCAGATTTCAGATGATCTGCTTATACCCGGGCTTGGGCGACATTCATCTACTTTTGTTCCTTGGGAGAAAGAAGGGAAAGACGCCAAAGAGACTTCAGAAGATAGTGGACTGCTTCATGAAGTAGTGTCCTTATGTCACATAACATCTGCCTTCCAGCAAGACTTAAACATTTCAGAGGAAAACACAAGTGGAAAGCCAGCTTAAATCAACAGTTAGCAGTCACTCACTTCCGTCTAAGCTTCTGTGGAGACATTTTAGGATTCCGTGTAATCTCTATAGTAAACAGAATTATATGTAGGAATGATAGTTCTTAGTTCTCTCTAAGAATTATTTTTCATTTGGAACATACATTTTCCCTACTTGTTCATCTCGTGAGTATATATTATCAATTGATTTTTTAAATGTAGAGCTAATTCTTCTACTGTGCTCTTCAATCAGGTACTAGTGTGTATGTATGTTGAAAGTATATGTTGAACATATGATTTCCCAGTATTTGGTGCTTAATGCCACTCATTTATTTAAACTAAGTATGCATATATAACCCTTGCACATAACCAGTAGCTACTATTCTTATCTGGTTGAGCATGAACTGATCAGGATATCAAAACATCAAAACTAGCCTGAAACTACTGAAACTGTGGACCCACTAACTGCCTTAATCTTAAGCCTATATTTAGCATACTTTAATAATTTATGGAATTACCTGTAACTTTTGGAGGATAAGTTATGTGTTCTGCAGAGCAATAATGCCTTTTTCTATTCATTGAATCAAAGACAAAATTAATTTTTCAAAGTTAAAAAGCTCTCGTGGACACTGCAGCCATGTTTTCCAAAACGTATAAAGGTACACATTTACCTTTCACTCAGTGAAATATATGAAGTGCTGAACTACAATGTGAAATTGATGACTTCTGTTTACAAGTGAGACACTTTAAATTTTTTTCCCAGTCTCTCTGTATGCCTTTGCTATCTAGGAATCCAGTCTCAGAAAGCCAAACATAACATGAACTGTCCTGATAAAGAAGTATTCCATTCTTTTTTTTTTTTTTTGTAACTAATTCTACATCATGTTTCTTTTCATCTCAAATTTACTTTTTAAAATAATCAACTTTACCTTTTAGAAATTTTAGATTTATAGAAAAATTATGAAGAAAGTACAGAGAGTTCACATATAACCCTACACACAATTTCCCATTACTAATCTCTTACATTGGTGATAAACATTTGCCACAACTAGTGACCCAATATCGATAGTCCATGCTTTATTCAGTTTTCCTTAATTTTTCCCTAATGTCTTTTTTGTGTTCTAGAATCCCATCCACAGTACCACATTACATTTGGTTGTCTTGTGTCTTTAGATTCCTCTTAGCAGTGACATTTTTCCGACTTTCCTTGTTGCTGATGACCTTGACAGTCTTGATCTGGTTCGATACATTGTAAAATGTCCCTCTATTAGAATTTGTCTGCTATTTTCCTCCTGATTACACTCTGATTATGGGTTTTGTGGAAGGAAGATTGCAGAAGTAAAGTGTCACTTTCATCACATCATATCCAAGGTACATAATGTCAGCATGATTTATCGCGGCGTTGATGTTGACTTTGTTAGCCTAGCTGAGGTGGTGCGTGTCAGGTTTCTCCACTACACTCTCTCCCTCCCTTTCTGTCCTGTAGTGTTTGGAAGGAAGTCACCATGTGCAGCCTACGCTGAAGGAGTAGGACTTGTGCTTCCTCTCCCTTAGGGAAGAACAGCTACATAAACTATTTGAAATTCTTCTACATTGGGGATTCATCTCTTCTCCCTCAAATTCACTGTTAAATGTTGAAATTCACCTCACAAGGAATCATGCATTGACTGCTTCATGATAAGCTAGTTTGTAGGACAAAATCAGGTTAAAAAAAATCCAGCGGAGTTATGGTTAATTTGGTATTTGTGTATTCAACATATACTATGTACATCCCCAATCACGATTAGTTTTTAAAAATTGTCATTTTAGTAAAGGTGTTTGAGAAACCATTCAAGAACCTCATCAGCACTGTACCCTAAAATATTTACTGAAAGAATTTAGTTTCCAGTTAAAAAAAAAAAAAGAATCCTGGAAGGGGGTTTGTTAAAAACATTGCTTAAACCTATTTGTTCAGGTCAGTCTTTAAATAATTTAAAGACAATGGCCAAGATTTTTTTTAAACTACATTCCAAAATCTTGAGTGGATATGTTTAACTGGGGACAATTACTTATTCATGTTTATAAAGGAAGACAAGTCTTATTTTCCTTATAAAGATGGACCCTGTATACATTAAGGGAAAAGTATTTAATCCTTATTAACACAAAACTTAAGACTCAAGGTTCTTGTCAAATTTTGCCTTTATATACTCATTACAAAATTCCATTGTACTTTGTTGAAGCATGTAGTAAAAGAAGTTGATTTATCAGCAGAGCTGTTTTAAATGAGAAGGAAAAAAAGGTCAATCTGGTGGTTAATCTGCTTGGCAAATATTTCTTCATATTTTTTGAAAAGAAAAAGCCTTTTTTAACATGACTATTCGAGTGAGGCATGTTTTCCTTCAGAATTCAGTCTCAAGAATGGGGAAATTGTGAGTGTAGCATAGGTAGAGTTGGGGTTTTAGTCCATTTGCTTAATAGACATCATGGCTTCAGAAATGTAAGTTCTTCGGTCGTCCAGTCCCCTCATGAGATGTTTGACTACAGGACTGTGTTGTGAGGGTAGTTAGCCACTCACAAGCAAGTTTGCGTGAAGGTATTTTAAACTGGATTTGTGCCTTATTTTAACATGCAAAATCAGCTTTTATATTCTGTGTTAAAAAACAAAAGCTGTACATGTTGTTCTTGGAAAAAATCCAAAAGACTAGTATCCAAGAGACTACTAATCCAAAAGTAGGAGTATTTCAGATCACTAATATTTTGAGTATTCAAAGTCTGCTCTTAAACTAGACTTACCAGTATTGTGGTGGATATAGGGAGAGTGAAGTGAAGGTGAATTCTGAAATGAACAAAGCATTATCTTATTTTCTGCTATGCTCAAATTTTCTATTATAACTAAATGAAATATTTGTAAACTCCCCTGCTGTTTGAATTTTTTTTCTCCAAGAAGCTACACCTATTCCACAGCAGAGTTGTATAAATGAATAGGACTTTTGGCTTTGCTACATAGTCTTTCATCATGATTCTCCCTGAGTCCCACTCTGGCTTTTATCCTCTTTGCCCTTAAATATTGCATCTGTAGTATTTCAGAAGGCGATGGAAGAGTAGTGTGTGAATTTAGGAGCTGTTGTTTTGTTAAGTCAATGTGTTGTTATGTGGTAGATTTTGATGCTTACCTACTTTAGCATATTTTACAAAGGCACCAAAATATAAGCAGGATTATTTTTCTGACTAAAAATTAATAACTCATCCACTTAGGAAGTATTCATTGACTTTTTACCAGTCAATCAAGTATCAAGTCAGTCTGACTGTACCAGTCAGTCAAGGTACAGTATCTGAGGATATTAGGAAATAAAATAATTAACATAGTCTCTGCTCTGAAGGAACCAATTAAAAAATTTAAATTTAAATTAAGAAGGATAAGAAATTACAAATCTGTTGATGATGATGATGATGATGATGATGATGATAGATTTTTTGCTTAGAAGTTATTAGCCCAAGATTCTAACATCAAAGAGAGTCTTAAGGCTGCTTAATCAAAAACTGCTCCAAGTACAGAACCACAGTACCATTTCCAATTTCATTAACTTTCTTTATTATTATAATTAAGTAAAATAATGCTGCTATTTTAAGATATCTACTTCTAAAGGACAGACTTAGAGGCTCTTAGAAACTAAGTGCCCTTGTTTATCTGATTGTCATCACTATGCTCAATCCTTTGACCAGGCTCTAGAATGCAGTGATGCTTCTTTACAATACTTAGGGCCACTTTATTTACTTTAGGCCTAACTGAGGGTGTGGGTGCATGTTGATGGAAACTAGTTTTTACTGTCTTTATCTTGATAATAGCATTCTCTAGAAACCGCCTCCACTGTCCCTGCCTCTTAACTTAAAACTGTATGAGTGCTGTTGTTAGGATTCTGTGCTAATATCCTAATAGTTAGAATTCAGAAATGTTCATGAATTACTTGTTTCTTAAATGACATGAAGAAGTAGACTCTTGATCAAGAGGAGAAAACTGTGAACGTTCTCATAATCAGCAGTAGATCTTCCTTCTCATGTAGGAAATCTGGATTTTCAGGAAAAGATTATTTTCATGAATAAATTTTCTAATGCAAATTCCATTTTGCTTAGCATAACAGACCCTGATTCTGGGTAGATGCTTGTAAATCAGAATATAAATTTCAGAAAATAAAATGAATACCCAAATCTCACCCCCCAAAGCACTTCTTAATATAAGGAAATTGCTTTTACAGATTCTGTGTCAGTACTCACATCTTTTCTGTTGTCGAGCCCAGTACTTGGTTCATGTCTGCTCCTTAAAGCTTACTTAAGAGGCAGAATTGTTTTTGAGCAAACCTGTTAACATTTTTATTTGTTCATGATAGGGAATTATGTGTATTTAGAAAGATGCGTATTTTATTTTGAAAATAATAGGATTTTGTGCAATATTTTTCCTGCATAATTTAGTTCATATAAATATGCACATCTGCTTTTCTAGCAGATGCCTTAAGGTCATGTTTTTCAGTATTTGTGTAAAATTGTATGTAGCACTGTTCAATGTGATTTTAGAAAAAAATCCTTTATATTGTTGGTAGGAGAAGTGTTTTTGTTTATTTAAAATAATTATGGATATTGCATTATTGTAACATAACTAACTGCCTCAGCAACAATAAATATGCAACAAGGAAATCCTGAACTTTAGGTTAGTATTGACAGTACTATTACTTTACAAGAAATGTATATAGTGCAAAATGCTGATTTTACATATGTACATGTAACAAATATTCAGTTCTGCCACATAAATCCAAATGGCATTTGTATGGTGATGACCACATATGTAGATTGTAATATCCTTTGTGATGAATCTTTGGTAAGATTTATAAAGGGCATTGCCAATACTTCTTGACTGTCTATAAATTAAGTTAATTTTTGTATATTGTACAGTTTGTTTAACCGTAGAGCTTCTATAGATTTCTACTTTTATTATACTTGAACGAGGCAGAAAAGCACTGTGGAATATCTGTAGCTCTGGATGCGATATGCAGACATACCAAAAAATTAAGGTACTGAACAGCAACGTTAGCTGGATGCTTTCTATCCAGAAAGCTATGGTTTTTCAAACCATCCTTTAGTTAAGTAACTTAAAGCATGCAATCTTTTATCTTAAAAGGTTGCAAAGTCACAAATGATTACCTCTTTGATATGATAAACGTCCAGGTCTCTTTTGTCTCTGTGTTATTTCACTTCTCAGATGAGAGCCTTAATGAGGTACCTTAACAAATCCACCCTCTGGTTGGTTATATGATGTTTGGGACAGGACAGAATTAAAACCCTGTGCATGCTAAATGCACTGCAGGCATCAAGTCGCCATCCTATAGTATAACTTCCATGTGGTTCTTTCGAGAACCATCTAATGATCATACACCAAAAACAAGATTTCTTGAATCTGTTACGATTTAGTACTTACAGCAACGCCTAAAACAGCAAACAAGTATGAACTGCATGAAGTCTACAACTGAATATGCATAAAGGTTTTTTTTTCTATAAAAGGTACACGAGGGGTTCAAAATGGAACTTTTCCAAAGCTTATTTCTTTTGCTTTAAATGAATAACTGTTTAAAAGGACTGAACATCTTGAGCTTTTTGCTAGACATGGTGACAGATATCTGTACAAACCTACCCAGCATTGAGATTTGTTTCATTGTTCTTGCATCCTTGAGGCTACAGTATAAATCATCTCTAAAGGTGACTACTATTGGGAGGACATTGTGCATAAAAGTGTTGTTTGGGGAATTTTTAAAAAATATGCAAACATAAATATTGGATGAACTACATACTACCATAAAGTGCCCAACAATGCAGTTATGAAATAAAATTGGTCATAATTAAAGTTTTGCATTATGGTGGTGACTCTTCTTTTATAATTAACCAGTTATTTCCTGAGTGTTCTAGATGACCCATTGTAGGACCCAACAGTCTTCATCTCTGAGCTTTGTAGCAGTTGCACTGTAAATCCAAGCCTGAATCTTTCTGACAGGTCTGTTCGAGAGGTATCCATTCTTTCGTGTATGGTCAACTTTATATTCAGTTCTGATATCATAGGACAGGAAAGTAGAATGTCACCAGTATACCACAGCGGGACCATACAAGCGAAATGACTGTATTTATCGACTTTCATTTAAAAGTTGAGGACAGAGGTGAAATACAGTATATGAACAATGCGCTAGAGACTGGAAGGATGTATGTCTCATACAAGAGCTACGATAATTGCACCTGGGGCAAAAGTCAAATTCCTACTGAAATGAACACAGAATTTCCCTTTGGTTACAGAGTAATATGCTGAAATTGTCTTGTTTCCATAGAAGATGCTATGGTCTGACAACAGGAAAAGAGACATTATCCTTGTAAACCTAAGGGTTAGCTAATTTTTACTGATTTTAAAAAGTTACCTTTTTTTTTAATTGAAGTTATAGTTGACATACAATATTGTATTAGTTTCAGGTATATATTGATTTGGATTTTTAACACTTTGCCTACCACCTTCACAAGGATTAGTTGTAATACCTCTTGGTGTCTGTGTATGAGAGAGATGGTCATATCTTTATTTTATAGATGCAGAAACAAAAAACACAATTGGATTTCCTTATGTATAAGTGAAAGAAAATATCCTCTTTGGAGTATTATTATATAGTGAGTCTGAGAATTTTCTTGCCTAGAAGTAACAGAATGATTTACAGGACACATAAAAAAAAGTGTACATACCCAAAAAACACAATATGAAGAGCATAAAAGTAAAATAGTGTACTGTGGATGTTTCCAGGTGAATTAAGACCTTCCCCCAAGTTCTGCCCTTGATTTGGGTCTGTTACTTAATTTCCCTGAAGCTTTAGTTCTCTTTATTTAAAATAGAAGTTATCTGTGCTTAGAGTGAATTACTACTGAGAAACTGCTATGTAGATGTTGGAATTCATGGTGTTTTGGAGTGTGAAACTGTAACATAAAGCTATATGAATCTTATATTTATCTAATCCAGTGGCTCTCAAACCTAGCTTTTTATTAGAACTAGCTGTGCAACTTTTAAAAAGAAGAAAAAAAGAAAGTGCCTAGACCGTGTCCTTAAGAGTTACTGGAGTAGATACTGTAATTAATCCTGTGTAGACATGAAGAAACTGAGGAACAAAATTGATTGGTAATATATTTAACGCCCTGTACCAACAAATGACCAAGCTGGGGTATGAACCTGACAGTTTGGCTTCATCTCTATTCTGTTAGGCAGAAAAGCAGGACAGAAATGAAATGGCATGCCCAACGTGAATTCGCTGTATGATTTTCTTTTCTTAGGACTTTCTCCTGTATTGGACAAGCCATTTTTTTTTGACAAAATGTGCTATGCAAGATTTTAAATTTTTTGGTACAGATTTTCCTGATAACCTTTGGTCAGATTCTGTTAATGTACAGATTCTCCATTTCTCTTTTTGTCCCCACATATTCTCCAGCTCAGTTAATTCAGTCTCACCTAACCTTTGTAGATATACATGTTCTCTGTAGTATCTCTTCCCTTTCTTTCTTCCCTTCTAATTTTAGGTGCCGTTGTTGGAGAACAGGGCCATTTTGATTATGCATGGGGACTGTAAAAGGATGCTTGGTGAGACCAATTTTGAGAAAAAGGACAGGTATAACTTGGGATTTTTTTTTTTTTTTAACTGTGGAGCCACTGTTATACAAAGCTGTTCAGAGCATCTGAACACTCTTTCAAAATCTTCACAGAAGTTATCCACAACGTTTTTGTTCTGCTCAAGAGCCAGCATTGGAGACAAACATCTTACTCTTCAGTTTGGTTTTGTTACTTTAGAATCAAACTTATTTTTTTTTTTTAATTTTTAAATGTTTATTATTTTTGAGTGAGAGAAAGAGACACAGCATGAGTGGAGGAGGGGCAGAGAGAGAGGGAGACACAGAATCCAAAGCAGGCTCCCAGCTCTGAGCCCATAGCCCCCAACACAGGCCTTGAACCCACAAACTGCCAGATCATGACCTGAGCTGAAGTCAGACACTTAACCTATTGAGCCACCCAGATGCCCCGAATGAAACTTACTTTAAATATGGAGACTGTTTCATGTTGATGGTGTTTTGCAGTAACTGGCTTTTATTTTAAAGAAGGTATTGAAAATGTACAAATTCCTTGTTATAATTCCAGTTTCTAATTTGAGGTCTCACTTGGAGATATCAAAATACAATGATGGTATTCATTTAGAATTTAACTCTGTTTTCTCCCAAATTTAACCTTAAAAAAATATTTTGAAGCAAGAGCTAAGCTCTCCGAGATTTGATAAATGTCCGAATTAGATACAACCCTTTAGGCAAAAATCCCAACTTATGAGACAGATGTTAGGAGGAAATGCTCTGTTTTATATTATTGTCTCCTTTCATAAGGGATATGCTTATTGACAGACTGTTGAGTTTCTAAACAAATGGCAACTGAGAGACGCTTGAAATTAGTCTTCTCGAAACTTCCCGCTAAAAAAATGTAAGCAGTGATTTCTCATCAAAATTCTATTTAAACCAGGGGTGATCATACCCATTATAGAAAAGTGACATTCTGTATAACTGACAAGAAATACTATTTGGGGGGATTGTTGCAGAGTTCTGATACTGATACTGATATACTGATATATATTGATATTGACATTGATACATGTTGATACAACCTGCAGTTGTAAGGTGAACTAAAAGCCTAGGCATTTTGATTTCAAGATTTTAAAAGGGTTTTCTTTTTTTTTTTTTAATGTTTTGTATTTCTGAGAGAGAGAGAGACAGGGTGAGCAGGGGAGGGTCAGAGAGAGAGGGAGATACAAAATCTGAAGCACACTCCAGGCTCTGAGCTAGCTGTTAGCACAGAGTCCAACGCAGGGCTCAAACCCACGAAACTTGAGATCATGACCTGAGCCGAAGTCGGACACTTAACCGCTTAACCAACTGAGCCACCCAGGCACCCCCTTAAGAAGATTTTCAAGTGGCTTTGCTAACACTCTTTGATTACAAGGTATAGGTTAGTCCGGGCTAACAGTGTCATCAGTAGAGATCATTATGTATTTTAAGGTCTAAAGGGAATAATGTGTACAAGCAACTGACATTCAGTTTGTTCCAGTGATTACTCGTTTGTTTAATGATTTTGAAAATGTTAGCATAGCAGGGAAGAATTTAGAGGTCATTTAAAACTTATCTGTATTTGAATTACTCGATAGAATCCGCATCACATCTGACCTTTGGCGTGTTGTAAAGCAGGTCATGATCTCCTTTTGACATCACATCACAGATACTCTGAATGACATACTCAGCAATGTGGAAATTTCAGCCTAATTAGCTGCATCTTATTTTGTGATTTGTCTTGGGGATCCTTGCTGACGGGCTAAACTTTTTTTTTTAACCTTTCTCATCCTATTACATTTTAAATGTCAGCAGACCAGTGTTTATATAGTTGGCTTCTCCCTTCTCTCTCTTTTCTACCCATTAGTACCTCCTCACAGGAGTATTTTTTTCGGAGCTCTGCTACTTTTTCTGCCCTGGACAGTAAAACAATCTCCTTTCCGGATAATCGGCTCCTTTCAGAAATTTCTGTGCTGTTTTAGTCTTTTCTACCACCACCGTTTCTCATCCCAGGTAAGATTTCAGATAATATGTTTGATTTCAATTAATTATGTTGTACTTGGCACCAAATGCAAGACATTTGGTAATTTTTTTTTTTCATTGAGTGAGTGAACTGAGTCATTCTGCTATTAAATGTGAGGAAGTATTATTTCGTGTACTGGTTTTAAAATAAGAAATCAGATTTGTATGTTCCAGATACATTTGAATAATTCAAAACACATGCATTTTGATAACCACACATGGGCTGGGAAGTGCTGGAAGCCCTAGAGGTCTGGGCATCTGGGAAACTGTCAGCAAAAGAATGAGTTGGGGAGTTGAGGCAGGAGGAGGCGACCCTCAGATCGCTGAGCTCTGAGAGAGCTCGATCCCTGGATTTAATTAACTTCAGTGTTCCGACACCTAGAAGGTGAGAGTTGCAGAAGTGTAGGGAGACTCCCAGGAGTCGCCGGCTAGCTCCGCGTGCTCCCTCGCCTTAGATGGAAGAGGCAGCAGAAATTGATTAAGAGGTAGACTTTAAACCAGAACAGAATAATCTGTGCGGAAAAGTAAATAGTATTGAACAAGGTTAGATTTCCTTCCAAGGGTCCTAAAAAGGCGATTATACTGATACACACAAGAAAGTTTACTGGGTCACAGCCCTAATGGGGGAAAATAATTACATCTATTTTACACTCACATGGCAGTTTGTTGCTATACAGATTTTCACCATCCGCATACCGATACAGGTCACCAATTAAAGTTATGTGTGCGTATCCATCTTGCAGAATCCTGGGGTTGCAAGGCTCTGTATCTGTGTGTCCCAAGACTGGGCCACCTTTGGGAGCAAGTGGAGAGATTGGTTCCAACTCTTCAAGGGGGTTCGTGCAGGTGCTTGAACTGGGTGGTCTGGATCAGAGCAAGGGCTGTGAAGAAAGTGTGTGTGTGACAAGAGAGGCCCAATCTCCTATTGAGCTTGAGGAGACTAAAAAGTTCTGGAAAGTGGCAAGTGTTGCAGGAACTGTTACCTTGTAACTGCCGCCTGAGGACTCAACCTTGGGTTAAGGGAACAGTGCTGATTTGTGCAGCCACTGCTGACCCAGGGGCGCTTCCAGGGCACAGGAGAGCATCCCCACCACCCTTCTCTAACCGAGGCCTCTGAAAGTCGAACCTACAGAGTAGGAGGGATTGACAGAAGCCTCTGAAGCCACCGTCACAGCCTGCATGAGTCATGGTGCTGCCACCAATGAGAAGAATGAGACACCTGCAAAAGTCAACGCATCAAAGGGAATTAAGGAGACTACAGTGTCAACGTTATCACCCTTTTCCACCCTCCGACATGAGTCACCACTTGAGGGAGAAGAGAGTGGTGCCCTTTCTCTTACCATGAAGGGGAAAATAGAGATGATGAGTCGATTTTTCACTCAGATACAAAAAGCAACTTCACATTGTATGGATTGCAGTTTCAGAATTTTCAGTGGGGATTTGAGTCAATGAGTTAAAAAATATGACCTGGAAAAGAGGTTTGCACTCAGAAACTTGATGGGAAGTTAGAACACACAGTTGGATTAAATATTTCGTTAGAAAGCTCACATATATGATGAGTATTCTGTTTCTTCAAATATTGCTTCAAATATTCAAAGATCACAAATACCTGTTTTTTAATAAAGATAGCTGTGAATGAAGAGAAATGAGATGGACTAGATTGTCATTCTTATCCACTGAGGACAGAGACCTGATAACTACACACCCCAACTGGTAACTGATGGCAGCAAGGAGAAATTGTTACAGACTTGAGGAGAAAATAAACTGACTTAAGTTCTAATTTTTGCAGTGGTGAAAAATATCACAGCTTCCCCAACATCTGTTTTAACTTTGTCTGTATAATCGATTTAATAATGTAAACTGTGTCTAGTCTCTTGTCAGCAATAGCTTATATTCAAGGTGACTGTTTTTGACCAAATTTATTTCTAAATGCTCTTAGGATCTGCCTTGAATTTTGAACTATGAATTGATCAGCCGTCTTGAAATATTTTTCACCTAGATTTATTATCTGTAGCTTTTAATTTCTTGATCAAAGGACACAGAAATATCTTCTGAGAAAAGGCCTAGTCACTCCCTTTAAAATAAATTGAACAGGATTTCTATTTTTAAGTTATATTAAAATATATTTAAAATATATTAAATAGGATTTAAGATGAAATATGCAAGGCAACAATGAGTTTATTTTTATGACACTTCTGAGTCTCTTACAATCATCTCATCTCTGGACTAATAACTCTTAAAAGTCGATATTAGGTCTACTACAATGCTTTCAATAGATCAAACAATATTCGTGTAAGTTACTGGAACTCTATTAAATCTAAATAAATAAAATTTTATCACATGGATGTGTTTGGCCAGTTTTTTCAAGAGAGAACCTCTGGAAGTAATTTGTATTTTATTTCAAATAATTGAAGGTGGCCTCTATTAACATAATATTTTACTTTCTAATTGTCAACAATGTTTTCTTCTTTTTTTTTCTCCCTATGATAAGGCCTCTCATTTTACAAAAACAATAGCATTCTACCAAATGCTAAATAAACCAACAAATTGGAATCTCTTCTAATAAGTGTTTTTGGCCATTAGCTACTTCACATGGACAGTCCATAATTATTAGATTATCCTCACTTCTCTTCAGTTTGAGACACTTAAGTCTTATTACTACAGATTCACTATTTGAACTAAATTAGTACTTGGCCATGGAGGGACGTTAGATTGAAATCCATGTACTATTCTGATCACCTGTCAAGAGGACCTCCTGGCTTCTGTTCTGGTATCAGAAAATGAAATACCAATGTATTAGAGAAATAACAAAGACTTTTGGGAGAATTTGATCCTGGTTTCCTGTGGAGATGTCTATATTCTGGACCTCAGAGACCTAATAATTTTAAGATCTCATAATAGAAACCTTACGAGTAAGGCTTAACTGAATTTTTCTATATAACAACATGTTGTCAAATTAAACCTACTCTTAGTGGTTAGTGTTCAGTTGTTTATCTTTTTGCAAAATTAAGCATTCCCAAATTATTCAAATAGAGAGCTTTTTTTTTTTTCCAGGAAAGCAGGACTGCCTTAGTAAAATAAGTTTTCTGAATTAGCTCTGTTATGCGGAAGCTAACCCAGAAGTTATTTACCCCAAGCAGAAAAAGGTTTTTGGATGCTGAGCATGTTAGTGAATGAATTGACCTATGAATTGGCATATTTAAACCCAGGACATGAAGGGTTGAGTCACAACAGGGTTCTTGAGCACCTATACTTCGCGGACTTTTAACAACACTTGTTTCCATTCAGGGTTTGCTTCATTTCAGCCCCGAATGAGCTCTAATTTTGAGGCCTCAACCTGTAAACCATGAGCACCTCCAAGAGGTGCTCCACTTGGAGCTGGACAATGGATTTGGGAGCAGTTATCAAGGGGACGTTGTCACCTTGTCACTCAAAATATCAGGAGACTCTAGGACTGGTTCTTCAAGCAGCTGTCTTTAGGCCAGTACTGCCAAATATATTTGATGGATGCCGTTCCCAGGTTTCTGGAACCATGTAAAATGAGGCCTGGGTACCAAATCACAGAAGAATGGGCTTAAATTGGAAACATGCATTTTTATCATCACTATTCGATGCAATGCACAATAGTAAAGTTGCACCTTTGCTGGAAGCAGATTGAAATGTGAAAGGTCATATTCACCCCAGAATTAAGGGAAGTTTCATGGTTTGAATCACAACCCAGTAGAGCATAAAACCAGGTGAAGCTGGCTAGCTAATCATCAGTAAAAAGATGATTTACATCAAAATACAGGGGTCAATCTTTCTTGCTCTTGATGATCTAGATGATTGTGATTTCCATAACAAAAGAAGTTTAAGGAGTAAGCCTTCAAAGCTTGGGTAAAAAAAAAATCTTCTCTGGTAAAGCAAAACTTAAAAAAAATTTTTTTTATTCTTATCGTCAGTTGTTTGGGAGACTGAGAGACCTGAGACCTTTTGATTTATTTTCTGACATTTTATTGAGAACATATAAGTAGTATGTACAGTTCGTGTCAGTCTCACAGGTGAAGTGATTTCTTTGAGTGGGAGAGCCATCACAGGGCAATTCCGACGTATGGGAATGATGTGAAAAGCAATAATGTCTCTCTGCGCAAAACCTGCTTATTTTACAAATACATCACAGAGTGGATGTAAAGGAGGGGAAGAAGAGTGGTTACCCACGTGGTTTGTTTGCAGCTAGAGTAAAAGGTGGAGGAAACTTAACCTGTGTGAGCCACTCGCCCTCCTGACTTCTTATCTGAATGATAATAATGAATGCTACACATTCTGTGCTTACAGCTGAGTGTTTGACACTAATAAGCATTATAATATGCCTAGGAGACACAGAGGTATGATTCCCATTTTCCAGGCAATTCACATCACTTGGATGGGGCAGGTCAGAAACTTAAACCTGTATTTCTTGGTGTCTAGAGGCTCTTAAAATGAGGATAAAAGATTGTCTTTCAAAGAGCTGTTGTAAGGTTTTAAATGAGACACATCGCATGTAGTGTAGCAAGGGAAATGTAGTCTGGGCCCTTAGCTAGAGCTCCCTATAGGATCCCTCATTATCATTATTATAATCAAAATTATCATTATAATGATGCCTTCTAGTCCTACCTCTACAATTACTCTTCAGTTATTGCCACTAATACTAATTGGTAATAATAATAATAACCATGGGTACCCAGGGCCAGAGAGGCCCTGTGAAGCGGTGATTATTTTAGGAAATAAAATAGGGGCAGGTTTGACAGCTGATTTAAGTTACAGTCATTAGTCATTTCCGGCTTCTCTTTGCACGCACTGTGACTACAGGAGCCACGTGAGAGGCCACTTGAAGGAGCTTTCCCGTCACTCCTCGTAAACACACAGCAGATGTGCTTTCTCCGTTGGCTGCCCTACGCCGGTGTTCACCCAGGGCAGGAAGTAGGATGACTGGGTCCATCCCTGTCCCAAGCCTGTAAGTAGCGGCTGGAAAGACCGTGACCCTCAGCGCCACCCAGAGCTGTGTTTGGTTTTAATGAATCCTCACCTAATTTTTCACTCTGAGAGAAATCAGGCACACATCTGTTGTATTTTATTAATAATGTACTAATTATTGTTATTATGCAGATGAGCACTACGTAGTCTACTCGTTCCCAGGGCAACAGTTTTGGAAACAAAGAAATTAGAATCAAAGAAATAGTGTCTATTGCCATATTCCTTAGTTTGCCTCCTTGGTGTGAACAATTGGGTCTCTGGATCCGGTTGCTGTATAACCGCCCTAAACCTTCGTGGCTTCAAACAATGATTTATTATTTCTCTTTGTGGATTGATCGAGTTGTCGTTGTTCTGGTTTTTTGCTCGTCTCACGTGGGCCGCTATGTGGTTGCATTCAGCAGGTACAGTGGCTGGAAGTGAGCTCCGCTGGGAAGGCTGGCACAGCGGAGCCTCTCCCTCCATGTGGTATATTTTCATTCTATCCAAGGGTGGAGAAAAAAGCTGCAAGGTCCTTGAACCCAGCACCATTTCCGCGACATTCTCTTGGTCAATCCAATCCCAGGCCAGCCCTGACTCTAGGAGAAGGCAAACAGACTCCACCTCTTGATGGGAGAGCTGGCAAGGTTGCAATGCAAATGAGCATCAGTGCTAGAGAAATGGTTTCGGCCATCTTTGAAAGCAAGTTAACACAAATTGCAAAACTCTGTATGTTATCAAGTGAAAGTTGCACCAACGCTCATGATGCTGAATTTTTCTACTAAAGGTGAGGTTTATCTTGTTAAAGATAGTTCAGAATAAATACTCCATGGGGCTAATGTTGAAGCATTCGTGCATAAGCTTGTTCAGAGATGTAGAGATTTGACCCCCCGGGCCAGCCTGTAAATTACCCTCTTGAGTGTTTGTAGCATCCACATGGAACAATTCACTTATTCGTGCCTGCATGCATTCATTCATGCATATATCTGAACATGTTTTTCTGCCCAAATGCCTAAACTGTGCACTGTAAGAGGATGAATAGCCAGATTAATTAGACATCTTTTTAATTTAAAGTATTACCATTGACAGTCATCTTTTTCTTCTTACCTGCGTTAATCCCAATAGGACCAACTTCGACTCTGAGGTTGTTTTTTTTTTTTTTTAGTTTGTAGTTTGTTTTTTAACTCAACTACCTAGTTTTTTTTCCTTTAAGCAAGAACTCTTTTTATCCTTTCCATGTAAACCTCTACCAAGAAGTTGTAACTCGAATGGGATACAGGAGTAAAGAGAGTGTCTCATGGCATACTCCACATGCAGGCACCCAGACGCATCCATCTTCCTGAACTAACACTTAAAGCAATATTAGGAATTGAGTGAAAGCAAGAGATTGAGATATTAGGCTACAAAGCTATGGGAGTTTAGTAGCCAGAACAGCATCCCATGACAGCCCACACAAATACTGGGTACCCTGGGATTTGCTGGTACCAGGTACACATTTCTACAACATTCATTCATTATTTGTTCATTTATGCAGAAAGTATTTTATGGTGTTGTAGGCCTATTCTAGATAGAGTATTTTGCAGTGAAATTAAAAAAAAAAAAACTTCTTGCCTTCTCATAACAAGTTCTCATCAAGGGAAATAGCAAAAAAAAAAAAACAAAAAACAAAAAACACATGATTTGTTGAGTTGTGATAAAGTAGAAGTCAGGGAGATGAGGGGAAATGATCAAAAGAGACAGAGAGGGGTGCCTGGGTGGCTCAGTCAGTTAAATGTCTGACTCTTGATTTTCATAGATCATGATCTCACGGTAATGCGATTGAGCCCTGCATCAAGCCCCACATCAGGCTCTGGACTTGACATCAAGCCTACCTAAGATTCTCTCTCTCCCTCTCCCTCTGCCCCTTCCCTGCTCAAGAGCAGGCACATTCTCTCTCTCTCCCTCTCTCTCTCTCTGTCTCTCTCAGAAAGAGATGTGGAAGACATGTGGAAACATGATGTGGAAGAAAGAGGGGCAATTTCTGGAATGATGTCCTTCAGTAGCTGAGGAGGATGGATTGCTCTAGAAGAGATTTCAGATTCATGTCATTAAATTTTGTGAGCATATACCCCAGATAAATAAATATATGGAAACAAATATATATTTATTATACCTTTTATGTATATGCTATTTTACTACATATAAACCTTTATCTGTATGCTACTTTAATGTTTTAATTTCAAAGCATATATAAAATTCTAACCAAATCTTTGGGGAAAAAATATACAGAGAAATAAAAGGCTTAGTATTTTCTCTCCATACCCCACAGACAGTCTTACACACATACCCCTTAAAGTGGTATACACCTCACTTTGGGGTTCTTTCTTCCCCTTAAACAATGTTACTATTCGACACTGACTGACTTATCAAAGAACAGTTGGAAGGAAAAAGCTTGGTCTTTCAGGTTTGAGAATTTGTGTTTTCCTTTTATCTTGTTTTCTGTCTAGGGAAGCGTGTTGACCTTCAGCAACCCCTTACCGAGAGCAATAACTTCAAATGTAATGTTTGACATGATCTAGTTAAAAGATCTAATTCCTAAGAAGATTCTTCAAATGCACCTTGAGGCTACTTTGTAATGTGTGTAGTATCGCAAAATGCAAAGAAAACACAAAACAAAACACACACACAAAACAAAAAACCCTCAGAAAGGAGATTAACCACATTTCCATTTTTATTAGTTGACTAGTTGACGTTGGGTCACGTTTTAAACATAGGTCATTTCCATGGCTTTCTTGAATCCATGATTAAAGGGAAAAAAGTATACATCTCATCATAAGTATACATACAACTAAAACCTTTCACCATAGGATAGGAAGAGTGAGAAATGTATTTTGTATTTTTCGAGTAAAAAAAAAAAAAATGCAGTTTCCAGCTAATGAGCAAACTAAGAAAGGTGTCCCCAGGATGCAAGGAGTAAAAAGTTTAAGTGATAGGCACTGGAGTTTTCCCAGAAGACACTGCTCTGGAAGATACTTTTGCTAATTAGGAGGCTGAAATTACTGGTACGAAAACATTGCTTTGTGACTGGCTAATCGAACAATGATGTCAAGTTGAGCCACCATGGAAGTCTTTAAGGTGGCCAAAGGAATCTTCCCCATGGTGTCAGTGAAACCCTCGTTGTAAGTTGGTAAGTTCAGATATGCCGGAAAGACGCTCCGGTACAGTCATCCTGTTCACAGGTGTGCAGGTCTCTTTCTCAGCCCCTAAATCAGCCTCTCCACTGCAGGGGGTGGCATCATGCTCCACATTTCCACTCGAGAGCCTTCCTTTTCCTGACAGCTGGGGCTGTAGCTTCCCTGAGTTGCCCTTTTGTTGGAGGCGATAACAGAAGCGACCACTGCCAGAAAGACGACCAACAACAAGGCTGAAGTCACTGAGCCAACAGCGGTGAAAATGTCCGAGACCAGATTATCTGCCAACTGGAAGGATTGAAATAATTGTGATGTGAATGATAGAGAGAAAATGTAAGTGTTCAGGGCGATGGAACCACCCTGGAATGAAAACCAACCAGAATGCTGGTGCCGCTCAGTTCTGTAAAAAGACCAAGGCACTAAAGGGAAATCAAATTTTCTTATTCCCAGGTCCTGTGAAAATGGCTATATATGTAACACCTAAGGTCTAGAGTCAGGAAGTGTGGCATGAAATATCACCTCGATTTACCCTGCATCTTAATCTCTGTGACTGAGATCATTCGTACAACATCAAGGGCAAAAGACCCCCCCACACGTATACTTCTAAAGTTGTTCTGTGGCTTTACAAACATATTATTCACAGTATCTTCGCTCCCTTGCCAGAAGCTCTGGTTTTGGATTGAAGGAATAGTTGTTTTACAGCCTTTTTTGGGGAAAAGAAGCAAATTAAATCAGTTGGGTCTCGTGGGAAAGACCCTGAGACAGAGGAGGAACTGCAATGTGCTAGTCTTGCAGGCAGTTACCAGGCGTCACTTTGATTTGGATTCGATGTGACAACTGAATGGTTGTAAAAACACACGAGCTCGATGTGGAACCAAACACTTAGAAACTGAAAACTGCACATAGAGCCCTGTCAGGAGGAGCTGGATCCGGGACTCTCGGGGGTGTTACTTGTACACAATGGTGTGTTTAATGTTCATTCCACTGTGTTTGCCAAGCACTTTTTAGCAGTGGGTAACCTGAGGCTGTGATCTATTTGCAGAGCCATATGAAGGGTAGGAAGCAGTCACTAAATGAATTTCTAACTGATTTTCAAAGAAATTGTTCTATCATAGTAAAAGCAGGATTACACAAGCTTAGCTTTTTATTTAGCTTTCTCTGTGACCCATCCCCCCCATTACCAAACCAAGCTCCTGTTATATATGCAGCCTTTGTTTATTTGAATATTCTAGGGAATTTTAAATATCTTCGGTCTCCTTAGCCTTTTTTTGTTAACTGTGTCTTGGTTTTGACTATCTTCCAATTAATATAATATTGTATCTCTTCACAGTGTTGCCTTGGGTGTACTCAGTGTAATTCCTGCTCAAATGGGGTTCACTAACTTATATGTTCATTCAACAATGTTTATTGACCATCTACTATGAACATTTTATTGAGCTAGGAAGTAAAAATACAATGATAGTTTGAAGTTTGGAACCTGGAGCTCAGATTCTGGTGATGGGAGAAGACAGGGGACACACACACATTCACATGCACACACACGTGCACACACATGCACATGCACACACATGCACACACGCATGCACAAATGCTCAGAATACGATATAAATACAGAGTAAGAGAGTGTCATAAATGAGCTCTATTGGGGTGTAGCTGGAGGAATATTGGAATGAAGCATGTGCTTATTCTTTGAAGGGTGAGAGGGCATTCAAATATTTAAAGCAGGAAATTCTACTTGGACAAAACAATTTGAAATAAAAAAGGCAAAGGGACATAAGAGTCCTTAGAGTTTAGGGCAACAGTAAGAAATCAAAAGTGAGCAACGATATTGTCCAAGATTGTGTGTTTGAATTGGGAAAAGATTATAAAAGTTGGTAAGCGATGGAACTACAAAGTAGATTAATCTTACAATAAACTTAAGTTTCTTGTTGGCGGGGGGCACCAAAGGAGTTTAAGCAGTAGTATGATGTGATCCAATCTGTGTTTTATTAATGCCATTCTGGTTACAGGGTGATAACCTGGGGACAGTGGGGGAGAAGAGGGAGATAGAGAAAATAGGAGTGTGTCTTATGAGTCATGACAAGCAATGGCCTTGGTCTAAATTTACCAATAGAATGAGAATTGAAAGAGAAGAATAGTTGAGGGAGATTTCCGAGGTAGAGGGGCTCCCTCCTTGACTGTGCGAGGCTAGGGAGCAGCAGAGGAGTGAATAATAAGGATGGCTGATGATTCCACATTAGATGGCCACATGGATGAGAGACCTTCAACTCTTCAGCTAGGGAAAAGCTAGTTTCAGTGCCTGACAAACATTCAGGTATGTGGTGCTATTCGATAGAATTAATTCCTCTCCTCTTTCCGCTTTTCACATTGCTACAAAAAACTCTTGAGTTACAGGAGCTTAGGAGCAAAGTCTATAGAGAATTCAGAACCACAAAAGTCTGTAGTTTTTAGCAAAACAGTTTACCTCCACTACAGGGAGAGAGTTCTGCCATACTGTGTGGCCATCCTTTGGTGAGTCCTTATATCTTTTATCTGCAAAGATAGTCATGTGCTGGGAAAAATGACTAGAGCCATAGGCTTGGCCTTGAAAGGTCAAAAGTCTGAGAAAGACAGAATCCAATCAGTGAAAACCCTTGGTGTTATCTAGAGAATTGAGATAATGTACACTCTTGTTCCTAGATGTTGGCTTAATCTTCATATGTCTAGTCAACTGTATCATCTTCAGGAAGAAATGACTGTTCTGCTGCATGAGTGAGTTGGGAGTGTCTACACCTGAGTAGTATCTACATCCAAGCAGAGAAGAGACAAGCCTTTTGAATTGCTTCTCTTTTTTGAACTTTTCAATTCAGCCCAAGTCTGATTACAATGGGCATGTGAAAGCAATGGAGATCCTGTCTTGGCTACCTTGCAGGGAAAGAGCGGGAGGGAATCATGGGGCATAGCCTGAGTCCTTGTGAGAACCACAGTTCTGGCCAAACCAGAGGGTTGATCCATCTCACATACTTGTGACCTGTGAGGAATCTAAGACTATTTTTTTTTTTAATTTTTAAATTTTTTTTAATTTATATCTAGGAGAGAGAGAGACAGCGTGAGCAGAGGAGGGTCAGAGAGAGAGGGAGACACAGACTCTGAAACAGGCTCCAGGCTCTGAGCTGGCAGTCAGCACAGAGCCTGACACGGGGCTCGAACCCATGAACCACGAGATCATGACCTAAGCGAAAGTCGGACGCTTAACCGACTAAGCCACCCAGGCGCCCCTCTAAGACCTTTTTTAAAAAATATTTATTCATTTTTGAGAGAGAGAGAGAGGAAAAGAGAGAGAGCGCATGAATGGGTGCACAGTAGAGAGAGAGAGATGGAGACACAGAACTTGAAGCAGGCTCCAGGCTCTGAGCTGTCAGCACAGAACCTGATGTGGGGCTTGAACCCACGAATTGTGAGATCATGACCTGAGCTGAAGTCAGATGCTTAACTGACTGAGCCACCCAGGTGCCCCTCAAAGACCCTTATCTACAGTCGCTTTACTGCTCTCAGAAATGTGGTAAGAATGGAAGCACACACTCAAGGCTTGAGATGCAGGCATATATATGTCTGTCATCCCCTGCCGTGGGACGCATGGTTAAAGCTCCAGCTTAGAGAGACAATGTCCTGCGCTTGAGGGGCAGTGTTGTGAACACTCGCCAGTCACTTCGCCTCTCAGAGACTCACCTGCACCACCTATAAAACTGGAGATTACTATATTGTCAAAGGGTGGGAATAAGGTAACAAACTGAATGCAAGAGACAGAAAGCATGGCCTATGGTAAGTTCTCAACACATAAAAATAAGAGTGGCCATTCCGATGTCGTTTATCAACCTCCCCAGTTCTATGTACTCATCAAAGATAAACCAGCACTCCTGCAGTACCTTGCAGTATGGCAAAGGGAGACAACCTACAAACCTAATATTGCAATTCCAAGCTCCAGATAAAGGTTTTGATGAAACAGTTCGCCTAACTATATCAAATAGAGCATGTCATTAAGCTTTGGAATAAAGCTGAATAAGTAGGGTTTTGAAATCGCCTCTTGAGGGCCCTTTGCTTTTGAATTCCCATGGTTGAAAGCCCCTTTTTTTCCCTCTGCTATTCTTCAACTGTGCTTAAAATATACCACACTGCGATGGATCTTTTAATAACTGAGGCTGCTGTGACTGACACAGGAGCTGACGGGGGCCTCCAGGTGCCGACTGTCCTGAAAAGCAGCACGGATGTCAGGCCAGACCTGCCCCGATGGGCTATGCTCTCACACTGCACCTGTGAAAAACCTGTCTCTGAAAAGACCTACCCCAAATGAATTACACATTTCATGGAAGGTTATTTTGTAAATGACATGATGCAGACTGTATTCGGTTATCATGTTAATATCCTTTTTAAATGTATATTTTATATGTGATTGATTTAAGCTGGAATTACTTTGAATTCTGTATTTGCAGAATAAAATAAATAGGTGTCCTTTCTTTTCTTTTTCTTCCTCCAAAGAGGATTCAGTCTGAAACACTGACTGGTTGTAGCCTACATATGACCCAAGGCAAGGTGACACTCCGGAATTCTAAGGTGAAACTGTCAAACCTTATTTTGATTCTTCCCACTTGACAGTATGTTGGAATATGCTGGAACCATACATTTTTGTTTTTGTTTTTTCCTTAAATCCTTGAAAAGGAATTTTATACTGTGTTTCTTCTGAAGGAAGCCCAGAAACAGCAGGAACTTGTTAACAAACAGAAATGGGCTTAATGGCAGTGTTGCCACTGGTGTGGCATACATCTGTGCTGAGTGTCCCCACCTGTAGAGTGGGGACAGGAATTACCAGGTCTCAAATTGCTCTGTCCTGTAGCATTCAGGCACACAGAGATCTGCTCTCGAGGTGTGGATACGGAAGGAGAACTCATTCTTTGTGGTGACTCTTGCTTATTTATTATTACCCAGAGGGACCCTTCCCTGGCCACTTTCCCTGGTCCTGTTCCGGTTTCAGGACTCCTACCGTCCATGAACTGTTGTGAAGTGTCAGCACCCAGGCCGAGCTCGGGGATGCCGAGGGAGGGCGCATTACCACCCTCGAGGAGCTGATGCAGAGCCGGCAGAAGGCTGTGCGGTCTGGCCCATCGGGATCTACCGCCCCTCACTAATTGTTTCCTGAACAGTTCACCTAATTTTGAAAACACAAAATGAGCTGGCCTGCCTGGAAAGAATAAGAAATGAGACCATTTCTGTCCTCAGCATCAGGGTCTGCCTGTCATAATATTTAGGGCCGGTGACAGCATTTGGAAGAATGTGAGAACAGTACACACATTGGAAGGAGCCTGGGAAAAAGATGAAGCATTCTAGAATTTCCCGGGGAAACTTGACCTCCCATTTCCAAGCGAAAACATTAAAGCTTTGACTTCAAGCGAGGACAGTCAAGGGCTGATGTGACAGTTACCACCTGCTCGAACTTCTTTCTCTCAGGCCTGGATTTTGTAAAGATCAGCGAAAGTAGGTTTGTGGTTAAACAGTGGTGATGTCTGAGGCTTAAAACTGGCTCCTGGAAAACACTAGGGTGGTGCGAACTGCCTCAAGTCCTTCCTAGAACACGATTATACATGTTATGTAAACATACACGGAGACAATTTAAGATGGGAAGTTAAAATGTCTGAATGTGCCCATTGGGTCATGGGTTACATTCCAGCTTCAATATGTGAGTTTTTGAAACTAGTTTGTGGTGTGTGTTTTGTCTTACAGGAGTAGCCAAGTAAGACCATTATGTACTATTATGAGAATTTGTAATTAATGGAAAAGTTACTTTAAAGATGTTTTTTAAACCCAGTTAAAATAGTTATTTCCTATATATATATATATATATATATATATATATATCCAAAGCAAAATGAGGACGTCTTTAACTCCCATTCCACAAATTCACACACATACGAGAGAGAGGGAAAGAGAGAGAGAGAAACGTTCCATATGTAAGACTGAGGAGAGCAGTTCCTATTAAATATTATTGCAACAAGTAGGTCTCCAATTTGGTGGATGTGAGAAACCTCCCACACAGACTTGAGTCCTTGAACTTTATAGCTTATCAGTGAATTGCTAGAAACACTCATTTCCATAGTAATATTGAATATATGCCAGAACTCTGTTTTTAAACTTAAACTTGCTACAGCAGCCAATTTTCAACCGTAAACACACTGTCCACTTACAGTTAGAAGGGGAGAAACAGGGTCCTGGAAAAGCCAAGAGAGGACTTGGAAAGTGTCCGGGCACAATGAGAGGGTGATTCCGCCAGGTACTCCTCTCCCTGAATAAAAGGCTTAGTGGCTGAAGAAGGGGTGGACATCCCAGAGTGACCGACCTTTCCCTCAGAGCAGCAAGCAGGCAGGCAGCAGGGCACAGAGGAGGGGCAGGGTGTCTACACTGCAAGCTGGGCAGGATTTCCCCCTTGGCACTGCCCTGTCTCTGCTCTGCTCTGCTGCCCCCAGAAACACTCATGTTCTCCCTGGGATTGCTGGGGACAGGACAATGGTGAGCCCCGGCTCCCTCCAAGGACTGTGTAACATGGCACCTGGTGTTTGAAGTCACTCAGTAGAGAAAGGAGTCCTGTATAAGGTCTTTCTCATTCATTCTCAGCAAGTAATCACACTCCCTTTGGATCATAGTGATTGGAGGTATCACGACGGTCCGGGGACGGCAAACCCAGGCTGGGAGGGGATAGTTGGGCCAGCCACAGCACTGGAACGTGCTGTCCTGGGGACCTCCCAAGTGATTTCCATTTCCGGGCCGTTGAAAAGTCTGGAGTAGCTACTGTGGCAACAGTGGATTTGGTGTGGATGCGTGGGAGACCAACGAGAAATGGGAACTGGATCCAGCATAAGGCTACATGTTTGATGTTCTAGCTCAAGTCGAAACCATCTGCCTTTTTTATGCTCAGCCCAAAGATGGCACGGGTCCTCCTGTGAGCCTTTAGAGAAAGAGCACAATTTCTCTGAGCCATGAAATGCACTCTGACATTGATCACAAAAGGACACATTTATTCCTGAATTCAACAAATAATTATCAATCAAGCACTCTACAAACGCAATGCCAGCAAGAAATACACTGCTGGGTGAAACTCTGTCCCTGCTGCTAGAGGCACCGGGTCTCTAATTCTTGCTCTGATGTCTCAAAACTCTTTCTTGCTTGAGATGTCAGATTTTAGGCAGGAGCAGAGAGGCACCTAGAAGTTTGGAGACACGGCTTTCGTATTTTTCTCTCCATAAACGGGTGGTATAAGTAATAGAATTGTTTTCCTAGGAACACAGACTTTAAGAATAAAGCTTTTCTCTCTCTCCATCTCACATAAGAACTAAATCCCAACAGCCTAAATTCAAGATTTTATTCTGTGTTTTGTAAATTTATTGTTTAAAGATAAGAGCTACCATTTCTGCTGGCCCTGGGTCAGGGGTTTACCAGATGTTGTGCACACAGAAACCATTTTAATTCTCTTAACAACCCAGCTCGGGGACGGGTTGATCATTTCCCATCACTTTCTTTTTTTTTTTCATTTTTTTAATGTTTTATTTATTTCTGAGAGAGAGAGAGAGACAGCATGAGCAGGGGAGGGTCAGAGAGAGAGGGAGACACAGAATCTGAAACAGGCTCCAGGCTCTGAGCACAGAGCCTGATGAGGGGCTCAAACCCATGAACCGCAAGATCATGACCTGAGCCGAAGTCAGACGCTTAACCAACTGAGCCACCCAGGCGCCCCTCTCATCCCTTTCTAAGAGAGGCCTTCCTCATCACCCTCTATTTGCAATCGGCTTTATTTCTCTCCATCATGCAGTGATGCCCTGTGACATCTATACAGTTCACGTGCGTCTCTCCTGCACGAGAATGCAAGGTCCATCGAGGTGCACATGCTTGACTTCTTTGCTCCCATCTGTCTCCCTAGTACCTGGAGTAGAGTGTGTCCTGTGGAGACACTCCAATGACCGCCATTGGTCATCATAGCTAAAGAGCTTGTCCAGCGCCATGCAGTGAGCTAGAGACTTCATCCGCACAGAACTTCTCCCTCCTGGAGTTCTTACCAAATGCGAACCTCAGCATGGCTCTGGCAGAGGAGCTGAAGGAGCCTGCTCTCACACTCCCGCTAAACGGTAAGTACCAGCTCCGGGGTGTACCCACCAGCAACTGGTGGGACAGATAAGGGGCGAGAGAACCCGGGAGGCCGGTGGGCAAGCAGGCAGATACTGGATAGCATTCCTTTTTGTGAAATTAGCCACCGATAATCTGTTTCTACCTTCTCCCTGTCTCTTAGAGTCAGGATGAAATTATCATCTGGAGGCACAAGTGGGGGCTGTTACGGATGATTTAAAAGAAAAATCCAAGCAGCAGCCTGTTATCCTTTTCTACACGTGGAAAGTTCTCTTTTGTCTCTGTTACGTGAATCACTGGACTTTATCCTGGCCTGTTTTGGTCTCAGTATAACTGGGTGGACAGTCATAGTTCCCTTCCGTTTTTCTTCTGTTTCTTTCTTCATTCCAGAAAGCTGTGGCTGTTAACTAAGGACCCGGTGTGTAAATCACACAGCATCACAAGCTGCTAACACTTACAGTTTGTCAGTCCTGATGCACTTGACTGCTGTGTCACTCCACACCCAGACCTGCTCAGAACCGAGCCCCTTAGTGCTGTTTCTTTTTTCTGCATCCCCAGCCACAGCCTGGTTAATACCCCACTTTTCTTTTACCTGTGCAATTAAACTGTCCTCTAGCCATTGTGTCCCTATGACCTAGAATCTACACCATCTATTCAGCCCTATAAACAATAAATGATAACTCAGTCAATCACCTTGCTTAGCTGGCTTGGAAGGAAGCCCATGGAAGTTTACTGTATTAAACCTAGCCAATATCAAACTTAAGTCGCTAAATTTTAAGTCAAAGTCTTTTATTAATGTCTTCTGTTTCCTTGTGAAGGACACCATCAGTTACAGACTAACTAGTGCCCTGCGCTCTGGACGGCGATGCTCTTTACCCCTCCCCAAGTAGGAATCATCTCTCGTGCCAATGCCACGTCTCCATGTTGAAATGGGCCATCTATTCAATCCCACGTCTCCTCTTTTTATTTTATTCATTTATTTTCAAAGTTTACTTATTTATTTTGAGAAAGCGAGAGTGAGAGAGAGAGCCTGTGCATGAGTGGGGGAGGAGCAGAGAAAGAGGGAGAATTCCAAGGAGGCTCCAGGCTGTCAGCGAGAAGCCCAATGCTGGACTCAATCTCACGAACCAAACGGTGAGATTGTGATCTGAGCCAAAATCAAGAGCCCAATGCTTAACCAACTAAGCCACCCAGGTGCCCCCTACTTCTCTTTTTAGAACACCACTGGAACTTTCTCTGCCATCCGCAAAGCCTCCTCAGGGAAGCCCATGTGTCTCTACTCCCAGAGTCTCTGAGGTAGCAATGCCCAGGGCTCACCATACATTTGAGGAGAGCTGTCCCTGGGCCCACACAGCATGCAGGTGCACTTGAATGTGCTCCTATTGCTCATTGTGAGTTAGGCCACATTCCACCCCTCCCCTCAGGACTGGAAGGAAGGAGAATCTATTTTCTCTGCAACTTTTCAATAGTACAAAGTACAGTGCTTTGCACAAAGGGGCTGATCAATTGTTATTGACTCCCACACTTGTAATGCTTATTGCTCTGTTTAACGCAATATTAAAGTCTTTTCAGTCATACAAAGAGTTCTATATAAAAGCCCAGAAAATTAATTGGTAGTGAAATTCATTCACTTATTTGTTCATGCATTCATTCACTCACTCAATTAATTTTTACTGAATGCCTTCAAAGTTTCAGGCGGCATCTTAGGTCCCGGACTTACAGGATTCAAAGGCATAGTCATTGTCTTTAAAAAACTCACCATTTAGTGGTAGTACCTGGAGATTGGGGTAGCTATATACACAACCACAGTTCCATGGCACAGGTGTTATGTCACAGGTGAGTATAAGGAAAAGAAAAGGGGGGAAGGAAGGTAGACTCTATGATGCGCTTCAAGTTTCTCAAAGGAAGTCACTGGAAGAATAAGGTAAAGAAAGTGTTTAAGGCAGAAGGAAATGCCATGGTCAGAAGGAAACGCCAGGAGCAAGAGGCATGGCTGGGGGGCTGGGACATTTCCTGCTTGCCTGGGGAGTTTTAGGGAGGGCTGAGTACTTATGCAGAGCCACACGTGGGGAGAAAACAGAATGAGAAGTGGCAGCTCATTTGTCAACAAAGTCTTTACCCAACCTGGGCGTGGAACCCACCTACACCCCATTCCACGAAGCTTTATTTCCTCTCCCTCAGTGGAGTGAGGGACCAGAACCTCATCAGCAGTTTCATGTATATTCTCTGCTGGCTCTTCCCTAGCACATATGACTTGTACCCGTTATTAAAAATGGACCAGCCTCGGAGCTCAGTTGGCTGAGCAACCAACTTCGGCTCAAGGCATAATCTCGCCTTGGTGAGTTTGAGCCCATCAGGCTTGCTGCTGTCAGCCTGTCGGTGCAGAGCCCGCTTCAGATTCTCTGTCTCCTCCACTTGTGCTCTCACAAAAATAAATAAGTATTTTTTAAAAACTTGTCAGCTTCAAATGCTTAGTTCTCTTTTTATTTTTATGCCAAGAGATCTTTGCTAACCTGGGGTTTATAAAGCAGAAACGTATTTCAGTTTCTTTATACCCCATCACTGCCATCATGTATAGTTTTTAGAAGGTGATTGATTAATATGCCAATTGATTTTATACGTCATTTCAATTTTTTTTAATGTTTATTCATGTTTTGAGAGACAGAGACAGAGCATGAGTGGGGGAGGGGCAGAGAGGGAGAGGGAGACACAGAATCGGAAGCAGGCTCCAGGCTCTGAACTGTCAGCACAGAGTCTGACGTGGGGCTCGAACCTGCAAACCACGAGATCATGACCTGAGCCAAGGTCGGTCACTTAACCGACTGAGCCACCCAGGCACCCCTATACATCATTTCAAAAGCAAGGGAATATTTAGCGAATGAGTTAAAAGGCAGATGGACTTTTGAGGTTAAAAGATACTAAAAGGACATGATAACTAGCAACTAAACGCAATTGATTGTGTCCTGGATTTAAAATACATGTATTTTAAATATATATACTTTCTAAATAGATGGCAAAAAATAAGTGTATATACAGAGAGGTAAACAAAGATAGCAAAATGTTAAAAAAAAAAAAACTGGTGAAGCTGTGTGAAGGGTATACGTGTGCTCATTCTCCTATTTTTTTCTGATTTGCTTTAGGTTTCAATCTCTCACCTCCTCAAAAAAACCCTCTTGGAACAAGAATATTTTAAAGTCATTTTTACAATGCAAACAATTCCTCCAAACCCCACAGTTGCAGATCCTGATCCTTCCACTATCCCTTCCTTTCCTGTTCCAGATCTTGTTGATTTCTCTCTTCTCTATACGTTTATTGCCCAGTAAATCTTATTCCCGGTGAAGCTCTTATCTCCCCTACCAGACACTAAGATATTCATGGATTATATCAAATGTTACTTTCCTCATATAGCTGGCTCGAGCCCTGCTTGCCAGGGTCTTGCACAGTGTTGGGCACACGGTGGGGTTCCCGGACCTCCCCATGATCCCTCTGCACCCTCAGTTTTGACCTAAAAGCTGTACTTTGGCTCTTTTTCCTATCAGATTTCTTTCTTCTTTCCAACTTCAGCTGGTCAGAAAGCTGCTATTAACTCATTCACATTCACATTATGCAGGAAAAAAGGAAAAAGAGTGCTGAATCCCTGACATCCTTCTGGCTTTTCACGTCGCCTTTTGGGAAAGGTAATCGAGTCCGTGTCATTGTATTTATAGCCCCCAAATCAAAACCAGTTGCCAAAGTAATGAAGGTCTATTGGTTTGTGTTGACTTAATCCATGTCAGAGGAGCTTTAGGAGCATATAAGGATAATTTGACCAGCAAAAGGAAAGCCATAAAAATGATCAAAAAGCCAACAGATATGCTGAGAACACCAAGCTTATTTTACTGAGGATTTATGGCCAACTTATCAGAAAATTATTTGGTCCAACTCTACATTCAAGTAAGTCCCTCAGTAATTCAGCAAAGATTCCAGCCTCAGAAAAAAAAATATCACCTCCTATAATGAGATGCCCCAGTCACCCCTAACTGGCAGCACATGTAGTTTAATTTTCAACAGTTGTGAGGGTGCAGTAAATCCAGCTTTGGAATACCTAGTTCTGCTTGCACCTCGGACCTGCACTGAATTAGCTGAGCACGAAGGCCTGACTGCACCGTCCTTCCTGACACACCCGCACAAGTGTTTATTAGTCAAATAGAACCGAAATGTCCGACGTCCCCCAGATGGGCAGCCAAGCCAGCTCCCGCTGTGTCCCGGCACAAGTGGATGCCAAATCACCAGGCTCCGCCACACCGTCAGCTGTGCCCCAGGCCCAACTCTGGAGGTTGTATTTTATTGACCAAACTAAAATTGGCTTCCCCTCGCGTAGGTGATAAAGTGTGGCATGAAGTCACCCATGGAAAATATATTACTTTAACTTGGACAGCTTGTCATTGAGGTCCTTGTTTATATAATCTATTGTGCCATTTACTCTATTCTTATTTTAAAAAGCAAACATAGAAATAAAAACACTTTCTTCCAGTGTTTCATTGATGAATGTCTACACCCTGCACCTTCTCTTAAATAATCTCAGAAGTAGCTATTTCGATTGTCATTGTCCGTTTACATCAAATTATTGGACTTTCAGTTTCAAAGTCTGCCTTGTGGAAGATGAAAGACACAGAACATGCTTTAATGGGCATCCTTTCACTGCACGCCCTTCCCTGTCCAAAATAGTTTGAGACTTGGTATGTCTAAATAGAGACGGGTCCTGCAAAACCGATTGGTCAGATCCCAAGTGAACATTACTAAAATTTATGAGCTTGTAGCAACTTAAAACACCAAGGTATCTTACAACCAGCAAATATAGGAAACTTCACAGTGTGAAGATGTCTGTTAAAATAGATATTTAGTTTTAGAAATAAAGAATTCTTTCAGGAGTCAGGCTTTCAAGTTCCGAATAAGCCATTTGGTAAAAGTCTACAGGTTTTTAAATCGACAAGATTAAAACACACACACAAGTGGACACACACACAGGAAAACCTTATGTTTGACTTAGTTAACAGTTCGCCTAAATGCCCAAGAACACAACTGGGGAAAGGGATATGTGTACATTAGTACTGAGGAATATAAAGCAATCTTTGGGGGAGGGACAGAAATAAAGGCAAGCGCTATTTTCCTATTAGTTTAAAAATATTGCCAAACTAAAATTACCCTATCTCTAGGTGTAAATTTAGCACAGAATTTAACAACTTATTATAAAATTAGATCAGACAATGTAGCTGAGATGGTTGCTTTATATCTTTGGATCTCTAAGTATATACATTAATCATATTAAAAATGTCTGCATTATCTTTTGAAATAATAGTTTAGGAGATCCTTGCCGAGAAAACACAGGACTTAGAAGGGCCTAGTATTTGATCCTTTCCTACAAAAGTCTCAAAGGACAAATCACATGAAGATTCCTCTTCTCCTGTTGCCACTGACTGATTTTTAGTAATTATTTTAGTATTTGAGTAAAAGAGAATATCAGATTTTGTTTCCTATCCAATTTGTAGATCTTTTTAAGAAGAAATGACATGACCATAACCCAGTTAAAGCATTTGATTATATTTTACTTTTATAATTTGCTGTTAATATTCTCAAACTGTAAGGATTTTTATTTTTCCAGGACATTCTCGTTGATCACTGCATTTTCCTCATATTCTGTGTCGTATGGATACTGGACTTATATACTTTTTTTTCCCTCAGTTTTGAAGTAGTTGCTAAAAGAATATTCCTCGTATTAACTCAAATAATCTGAATCAAAGGGAAGTTTTGTTTTCTAAACTCCCAAAGAGACTTAGAACTGAGAATTCAAACTATAAATGAAGCGTCTTCAACCTTGTGATGCAGTACATCTCTTTCTTCTCTTTCCCATACCCCAGAATAGCACTCCTCGCCCCCTTTACAAAAAAGAAAAAAATCTCTCCCTTGGGTCCATAACCTTTCTATTCAATCACCATTTAGATTAGTTGTCCTTAGGGATATGACTGTGTTAAGAGCCTCAGGAAGAAAACCGTGATTAGTCACTAGGCTTGAAAAACCCTCCTCAATTCTGTTTACAAGGATGGATGCCAATTCTCCAAACGTGCTCAGTGCTCATGTTCTTTTCTGGGTCATTTTGCTTGCACAGCACAGATTAAACACACAGCCTCGGTATTTTCGGTGTTGTAAGGAGACGCATTTACATTCCACTGACAGCGTCGGGTGTAAAAGGAAGCCATCTGCTGTGATTTAACAACACTAGGATGAGGCGGAGCAGCTACAAGTTGGGGAAGAGAGGAGTCGCAACATAGCGCCACTCAGCAAGCACTCCTCCTCACGTGGGAGACCCGAAGACAAACCACCTCCACATTAGAAGGCGTCTTTACTCTTAAGTGGGTCACAGAAGTTGGTCCCCTATCAAGTGGCTTCATTGTCTCTTTTACTGACATTTGTTTGCTAGTATTTTTTAGGGTTCTTTTCTTAGTCCCAGGAACCTAGAATAAATACATAATTCTACCGCGTAGATAACAACCAGGTCTTTGCTTATTTGTCCATTCCACCCGAGCAATCAGTCTTCTCGATACCTACTTCATTTTCCACAATGGGATTACCTGTAAAATATTTGGGATCAAGAAGGTGGCATATAGAAGGGAAAAGGAAAAGTAATTAAAATCAGAGGATTTAATACGTCTCTGGCATTTTACATGCATATCATCTTAAATCTTCACAGCAATCTAACGATGCAGAGATGATTGCCCCTACTTAAAAGATGATTCGAGCAATTTGTCCAAAGTGACACAGCTAGCAAGCAGCAGACCTGGCATCCAAACTCTCAGACCTTGTTCAGTGACGCACAGTTGCATCCTTGGTCGAGTGCTGTATGGATGCAACCTCCAATCTACCCTCAATTTCCACTGTGATACCTTTAGTTGACATACTTACACACAGAGAGTAGAATAATAATGATTATTTTATCTTTCAGGTCTCTTACTATGTACAATGCATATATAACCAGCCATGCATCCCTGCTTTTCAAAGTCTGTTTAATTTTTTTTTTCTTTTAGGATTTTGCATGTGAGAAGAAGCTTCAATAAAGTAGGCTGATGGGTGGAGGACTTTGTGAGCTCTAGGAAGGTGCCTCGCACACAGTAGGTGTCTGGGAAGTAAGCTGTATCTATAAACAGTGCCTGCAAAGACCCTCAAAAAATCAGCAGGAGAACAAAGAAAAGGACCCATAATTCACAACTCTCAGTCCTATGCTTTTAACACCCCAGCATGTCTATCAAGAAGTAAACTAACGAAACAATACAGAAAATCTCCCAGGGTTGAGGCTTGTATAAAACAGCCATGTGCTAGCCTCCAGTTCCAACACAATGTTATCAGGCGATGATTAAGAAGGTAGCTGTTTTAGTGCTTCACAGGGTCAGGAATCAAGGTATCAAGCCAACAACTCCCTTTTTAGGTGCAGCACTTCGATTGCAGCCATGTATTGCTTCCAACTGTAAATATTAACTGTTGGGAAAAGGAAGAGATCTTCATTGGCTCCGGGCTGCCTGAGCTCAGCACATTACATGGCATTATTTGCTGAGATGTAGATAATTGTACTTCCTGTTAACAAGTTTCCATGTATTTTCGACTCCATCAGCAGGTTCTTGAATCAATGCCTAGATTAGGTTTGACTAACATCAGCACAATTTGACTTTGATAGAAAGTTTGAAATTTATGCATAATTAAAAACTGTACATCCATTTGCTAATTTCCAAGTAAAAGTAGCTAATCCTTTCAGATACCACAACATTTATACTTGGTTCCCAAAACACACTGATACCTTTGCCTCTGACTGAACGAAGGAGTCCATAATGTTTTTAAGACACTGCGGAACATTTAGCAGCAAACTGCTAAGGAAGTCTTTCACATTTCACCCATTGCCTAAGGATTTAAGGTTTCCATGAGCACGGGAGAACTGGAGAGTTGTTTTTATATTCCTTCTGAAACACTAAGTTTCAAACTATTACATAGAAGCTAATATTTTTGGTAGATATGAGAATGTCCTCAACATTATTTGTGAGAACACATGCCCACATATTTCACTATATATATTTATATTAAATGTCAGTTGATGAAGATGGTGATACACTATATATATTTATATTAAATGTCAGTTGATGAGGATGGTGATACAGGAGTCCCTGAAATGCACTTAAGCTATCTCACTGTAATGGCAATGTTACCACCCAAATAAAAAGTCTGATGCAAAAAGGTTATCCTACACTACCACTAGAAAATCAAGGAAGACAGCATTGTATATGTATAAAATGTTATAAAATCTAACATATGATTTCAAGATCCATACTGTTCTATATTTGGAAAGCTAGATGCAAACTGAATATACCATCTTTCCCTCCTCTGTCAACTTCAGGGGTCATGACATACCATAGGTGCTCACATTTTTTTGACCCAAATTGATCAATTAAATGGCAAAAACTAAACAACTGTGACACAAATGCAAAAAGAGACCCCTCAACAAAAACGATGAGCAGCTCATGATCTATCCAGGTGAGAATCAGAATATTTGCCAGGCAGAGAGGAAAGCTCTATCTAGGTCTATGCTCTAAGCCCAATCTGGACCACACTTTGAACGAAACTGTAGCAGCAGCTTGTGATTCTGTGTTCACGGGAATGAATAAGTCAGTGAACCCATCCCTAAAAGAGAATTGAACCAAGACTGTTGTCCTTGGCATGTCCCGCTCTGGTCAATACACAAGACACAGGCTACTCTTCTCTCACAGAGTATTTTATCCTAACAGGTAGCCACTTACATATCTTGCCCTTATGTGTATGCACCTTCATGGTTCTCTTAGCGCAGCCAGGCTCTTCACATCACAGAATGCTTTAGAAAGATGCACATTTCCCCCCTCAAAGAAGCAATGTCTTGTAGTGCCCAGCCTGTCAGGGGTTCTGTGAAATACACCACCATTTCTGTCTCAAGGCAGAAGACAAATTATACACAGTTCCACAGAACCTGTACCTCTTCTGCTCACCCCACCAGGTGAATGTGAAGATCACTGCTTTCACTTAAAGTTTGCAAATAAATATTTAAATCGAAGTGCTTCTGTTGGTTTCTGTAATTCAAGAGCATTTTTAATGGTAATTAAGTGGCAATGGAGTTATATCAGCCCAAATACACACAACCTTTCACCTCTAGAAGCAGCAAATTAGTATAATTTACATACTGCCAGCTGTTAATATCTTTAGCATCCACAGGACTTCATGGTAAAGATAAATAGATACCGGATCCCACTGGGGGTATAGAGCAGACTTACAATCTCTTTCCCATTTACATTCCTCATTTGCTCCCCAGAAATATTCTTCAAAAGATTCTACAGTGTTGCCTGGGTATAGCCGGTTTCATGAAAAAGTTGTTTTTGTAAATCATTTGTAATTGTCCCTATTTTAAACACTCATTTTATGATTAAGAAGTGTTAACCTTTGTAAAATTTTCGGGTAGGGCAATCTACTTGAAAATAGGCTCCAAGTAGCCTGTTTCAGATTTTGTGTCTCCCTCTCTCTGTGCCCTCCCCTGCTCATGCTCTGTCTCTCTGTCTTTCTCTCTTTCTCTCTCTCTCTCAAAAATAAATAAAACATTGAGAAAAAAAGAAAAGATTAAGAAAATGGGCTCCAAGTGTTGCACTTTGTAGATTAGGAAAGGAAAGAAGTGTGTATAATAGAGAGAAAGAGAAGGATTTGGATTTAGATGAACTGCATGAGTCCTCTTTCGTTAATGATTCATTAATTTGTTTAGGCCTTAGTTTCTGCATCTGTGAATGGGAAATTACAAGACTACTAGTGGTTAGGATTAAATGAAGTATTTCGTGCTGGGTACTTTTGGTCCTTAGAATAAGTCACTCAGAGAAGACACAACTGCTGGCACAGAACCCTGGTCATCTGAAGCCTGAGCAGTGGGGTTTCCTGTGCACTCGGCTGTTGACTCCCCGTGGGCAGCGAATGATTTTCAGAATCTTCTGGCTTCCTTAGCTCTGAAAATGGATTGCCCTAGTCACAAAAATGCTCAAACCACCTACTGCTAGGTATAGTGAACGTCTTCTGTGGATCTGCTCAGTGAGGCATTGTTTTAGGTGAGTATATATGTTTCTTGATTTTATCTACTTTAAGACAATTAAAAAATAGCAACATCAATGTATTACCCCAGAGGCTCTTTTTCAGTGTTGCTGGATTAGAGAATCTGCTCCAATTTTAGTGAAGGGAGACTTAATCTGATTATACTTGAACCTCCTCAGACCAAAACATCACAGGCCTGAAAATCCTCAATTAATGAATAAGAACTTTAGAAAGACCAATGAAGTTGGGGGGAAAAAAGGTGATTTAAAGCAAAATTTAAGAACAAAACTATGCCTACAGAACACTTTTAATTAGAAGAAACAAAAAAAAATTGGACTAAAGAATATCTGCTTTTTATAAACTAGTTTAAAAAAATACAACCTCTTGGGGCGCCTGGGTGGCTTAGTCGGTTAAGCGTCCGACTTTCGCTTGGGTCATGATCTCGCGGTTCGTGGGTTCGGGCCCCGCGTCGGGCTCTGTGCTTACTGCCAGCTCAGAGCCTAGAGCCTGTTTCGGAGTCTGTATGTCCCTATCTCTCTGACCCTCCCCTGTTCACGCTGTCTCTCTCTATCCTAGAAATAAATAAAAATATTGAAAAAAAAAAATACAACCTCCACTACTGGCCCCCAACTCTGCTCAATGAAAACTTCCTGTCTGTACAGCATTATAAAGAAAAAGAATTTCTGGAACAAGCAATAGTTCATATCCAACAGGAAAGAATAAGTCTAAGAGTATCATTGGGGGGCTTTCATTAACTAAATAAAACCATCATTAAAGAAAGCTGCTTTTTTTGGTCTAAGATCCCTTCTGGTGAGAAAGCGAGTGCCGACTCGCGTGTAATCCCAACCGATAGGAAAGAGCTCAGAGGATAACATGGCGCAGGCCTGACTCACGGAATTAGGGGAAGACTCTTCTTTTTCTTCCTTCCTTTTTAATAGACACTCGGGCAATTTAATCTACAATCTATCCCTACCATTAATTCATCCAATTTTGTATCCCATTACTTCCCAGCCTTGTCTGCCTGTTCTGGGCAGGCCTCTCCACTCTCTGTACTTCATGTCATCCAAGCTTTTCCCCACTATCACATCTTTACTCATGACCTTTGTCTCTCTTGAATGTTCTCCCATTTTCTGTCCTCCAAATAATCTTTCTCATATTTCATGGCCTCTCTTAATTCCCACATGCTCCATGAAAACTTCCCCTCTTGTAACAGCTCATAGTGACCAAAATTATGTGAATTCATACTGTGCTTTTTACTCAGGAACATTAGGGATTAACTGTTTTCAGTATGTCTTATTTTTTCCCTCTGAAACTAGATTGTAGTTTCCTTGAAATGATTATAGTAGGGATTATATATTCTATTCCCCTGATTCCCTGCTCTGGCCCTGTCTCCCTATGTCCTCCCCATGGAAACAAATGTGTGGGCGGAATGGTTACTTTGGGAAGACAGTCTCATTCTTACAGTT
>NW_027531996.1:1927631-2031929 GCF_008692635.1 Crocuta crocuta
GGCACCAACGCCCTCAGCTCTAGGCACTGCCATGGGACTTGAGAAGACCGGACACTGCATTTCCTGCAGAAAAGCCCAGAATGTCAGCTCATCCCACAGGACAGTTAGTGCAGGGAAGGTGGCTTAGCAGGAGGATGAACTGGCAAGGAGGAGGTGGGAGTGGACAACTCAAATCCTTCACGCTCAGTTGAATTTCAAAAAGGCAGAACATGTCCATCAACGGACGAATGGATGAAGAAGATGTGGTTTATCTATACCATGGGATACTACACGGCAATGAGAAACAATGAAGTCTGGCCATGTGTAGCAACGTGGATGGACCTTGAGGGTGTTATGCTGAGCGAAATAAGTCAGGCAGAGAAGGACAAATACCATATGTTTGCACGTATAGGAGGATTAGGAGGAACTTAACTGAGGACCATGGGAGAGAAGAAGGGGGCAAATGGTGGGGGAAAGGGAGAGAGGCAAACCATGAGAGACTCTTGAATGATGAGAACAAACTGAGGACTGATGGATGTGGGGGGGGGAGGGGGGAGATGGGCATGGAGGAGGGCACGTGTGGGGATGAGCACTGGGTGTTATATGGAAACCAACTTGACAAGAAACTATTTGTAAAAAATTTTTTAAAAAGGCAGAACATTTGGAAACCTCTTTGTAAGGCTTTTCTGACACATGGTTTTGAAAAAAAAAAGTAAGTTTGGTCTCACTGACGGTGCTCTTGGGGCAAATACCATCTAATTCTATCTACCTTCCTACTCTCTCATGGCTTCTGTAGTGTTCTTTCCACTTGTAAACTCTTCTAGCTCTTTCCTGGATCCTCCTTTTTCTTCTGGCACCACCTGTTTTTCCTAAGCATGTTTTCATCTCTCATTGCTTAGGGGCCTCTTCAACAATCAGTGTGATGTTTATTATCTTTTTGGGGCCAGTACCATAAATTTTCTCCCATCTCTCCTATCTCCAAGCCTTGCTCACTGATCCCTATGGAAGTTTATGGCCTGACGCTGATTTTCCAGGCTTTCCTTTTCCAAACCTTCACAAATATAAAAACGCGGTTGTGTAAAGAACGAATAATCAGCCAAAGCAGTGGATAATTACATATGTAATGTGGCATTTATAGTAGGAATAAGAACCTGGGTATTTAGAGCTCTCTTTGCTAACAGGCACACAACTTTATTTGTGACTTAATGTCTTCAGTGAGAAATAATACTTTGGTAACAAACAAACAATCAAACCAAACAAAAACACGTCAAGGAAAAATGTGTGTTTTGTTTCACTAAGAAAATTGCTGCTCATTCTTTAAGACCTGGGTCTTGTATCTTCTTCTTCTTCTTCTTCTTCTTTTTTTTTTTTGATGTTTATGTATTTATTTTGAGAGAGAGAGAGAGAGAGAGAGCACGAACAGGAAAAGGGCAGAGAGTGAGAGGGAGAGAGAGAATCCCAAGCAGGCTCCATGCTGAGCCTGGCTCAGGGCTCGATCTCATGACAGCAAGATCACAACCTGAGATGGTATCAAGAGTTGGATGCTTAACTGACTGGGCCGCCCAGGCACCCCTAAAGATCATGTCTCTTCAGTGTGAAACTTCTATCCTCCCCACTTCTGGCAACCCCAGAGTTTCCTCCTCTGTGCACACCACATACCATTCATTCATCCATCCATTTACTCCTGCAGTAAATACTGAAGCACCTGCTTTATCAGGTACTGAAATTACAAAGTTAAACAAGACATTCTTTCTACCTTCCCGTAGTTCACAGGATAGAGGACAAGGTGACACATATTTTTGCAGTATTGCTCATTGCTAAGGGGTATATATACCCCCCACCATGTGAATGCATATCCTGCAACTTCTGAACTGGATATCCTTGGGAACCATACATGACCTCTCCCTGACTCTGTGCTTTCATCAGTAAAATGGAAAATATGATTTCGTAAGTGTTGGGACTTTTGTGAATGATAAAGAAGACAATGTGTGTAATGAACCACCTTAGCATAATGCCTGGCTCAGAGTGAGCGCTCCACAAATATGAAGTGTTATGATAGTGGTGTACTAAGGATCATGTAGAAACATGAAGACACTCCCAGTACTGACTAGGTATGGGGGAGCAAGGAAGGCTTCACTGGAAAGTTCTGAGAACATATACATTTGACCAGGCAAAGAGGAATGAAATAAGGATTTAAGGCTCAAAATGAAATGAGCAGCATATCCTTTAAAATGTCTTTTTTTTTTTTTCTCAGGACATCTGAATGGCTCCGTTGGTTAAGCGTTTGACTCTGGATTTCAGCTCAGGTCATGATCTCACGGGTGTGTGAGTTCGAGCTCCACATTAGGCTCCATGTTGACAGTGCTGAGCCTGCTTAGGATTCGCTCTCTCTCCTTCGTTCCTTGCTTCCCTCTTCTCCTTACCCTCTCTCAGAATAAATAAACTTAAGAAAAATAAGTAAAATGCCATTTTTTCAAAATTGCAACAGTGGTGGGTTCTTAACTTGCTTTAGAGAAGATAAATTAACAGGAGATGATTTTAATAATTCAACCATATGTATCTTTGAAGAGAAGTGATGCTTCTCTCCTCAGTCACTAAGATTCTGAGGAGCCCTGTCCATCTGATAGAAAGTAATGCTTTTCTAAATGCAAAAAGAAAGTCAAATTAAATATATCCCTGTGGGCTGCTCGAGTGTGTCCTCGGGTGTCCGTGAGATTACATTACAGGTGTGAGCCCGTGTCTTTAAGGATCTAAGCTTCCTCTGGGATTGGCTCAGGAAAGCCAATTTGTATCATATTCCACTTCAGCATAAATAATAGGGTTTCTGCGCATTTGATTCTTGGATGGAAATGTTCCCCTAATGGAGAGTGCAGCTCACTTATCCTTAAGACAATCTCATTACCAAAGTTCTTACTAATGACCAAGACTTGCCTTTCTCATTTTGCAAAAATGGTGGGAAAAAATGGACCAACTTTCTGTACTTAACATGTACTCTACTTTCATTAATTTCAAAACTATGGGGCAGGTTGAATATATACCTCCTCCCCCGCCCAATTCTTGAAGTGAGAAACTGCCACTTTGAACTTACCTCAAAAGCACTTCACTCATTATATGAGTAGGTTAGTGAATATTCATTTAGTATCTATTATATACATAACATGATGCTGGTTGTTAAAAAGTTCAAAGAAACATTTTAGTTTTAAAATGTAACTTTTTTTCCTGTGAGATATCAACTAGAGTGATTTCAGTCACTTATTAGGCATTGAGATGTATTTTGCAACTTTGAATAACAAATATACTGGTTACCTCAGTTTTCTGAAATTAAGATTTCAACATAAACTTCCTATCTGCATAGGATTATCAAAGAAATATTACAGGAAATGGAAGGAATGTATATTCAGAGCCATGTGTGGACCTAAATTAAATTCAGGGAATCAATGAGACAATCATGAGTATGCTTTCCAAATGATCAAATATACTTCACTGCAAGTAGCCTATTTGTTTTTGGATGAGGTGTATCTACTATATTGCTTTTTTTCTGTATATGATTCGTTTCTGATAGATTTCTCCAGTTTACATGAAAGACTTGTGATTCAGAAATTGTCACTGTGAGTAAAAGATAACAGCCATGGTCTTTATGCCCTTTAGGAATAAAGAATTCTTTATGTCCTTTAGGAATAAAGAATTCTTTTTGTCTTTATGAAAGTTAGGAAAATAATCTACATATAACCCATAAAGGTATATTATGAGTCATCAAAGTCTTAAGTAGAAATAATATTTTAAAAATTACTAATTTTAAGTCAGTTACCTTGATATTTAAATTTGTTCATGTATTAAATTCCCTGGAGTATACCTAGTTTTCTACATGTCATTCCACTTACTCTTAGAAAAAGGATTAGCAATGGATTCAATGAGCCAAAGCCTCATTTCCTAATGACAATATAAGTCTTCTTAAAGAAGAGAAGCCATATATATAAGAATCTATACTCCCCATTAATAAAAATGAAAAATTAGGAAAAATTAAATTTGTGTCACATTCAACTAGACAACAGCATGGTATTCAATTGCATATCAGAAATTTTCAGTTTGGTTGATCACTACTCTTTTCTTTTTGTTTTTTTTTAACTTTTTTTAATGTTTATATATTTTTGAGACAGAGTGTGATCAGGGGAGGGGCAGAGAGAGAGGGAGACCAGAATCCGAAGCAGGCTCCAGGCTTCCAAGCTGTCAGCAAAGAGCCTGGAGCAGGGCTCAAACTCACGAATCATGAGATCATGACCTGAGCCAACTGACCTGGCTCAACCGACTGAGCCACCCAGGTGCCCCACTCCTTTATTCATACATGGAGCCAATGCCAAAGTTCTTCTTGAGTATAAAACAATGGAGATAATTCAAGAAAATGATAACTAACAAGATGCAATTGACTTCATTTTTTGCTTTGAGTCGACTGGTCAACTAATTGGTTTGCATCATGTACATGTAATTTCTGAAATTATCTATCGTGAACTTCAACTACATTTTGAACAGAATGGAAATGTATCCAGTGAAACATAATGCATTCCCCGTTGGACAATAACTAGGTTGTATCTCAGTTTGCACAGAACAATATCAGTTTAGGCTGTTGTCCCAGCATGATTATCAATAGTTCTTGTTTTCACTCTCAAAATACTCCAGTCAAATAATAAATAATGTGGTCACCCCTTGTCATGACCAACATTCATCATTATAGGAACATGTCAAGTATCCTCATGATTTACAAAATTCTGAAACTATATGGGTGGAGCTGCACATGGAAGCCACCCAGTTCTCCCGCCTACTTTCTTTGAGAGCAAGAACACATCCTTTGTGCATATTTTAGTTGCTCACCATGCTTGGCTCAGAGCCTTGCCTATAGCAGACTCTTGATAAATAGTGAACAAATGGATAAATAACTATTTTAAACACCGATTTTCACAAAGTCCAACACTGTAGCAACGCAGTGATCCCATCAGGGAGATTTAAAAGATGATGAGATTAATTTGACAAGTACCTAAAAAGCTGTTTGATTTGGTTAGCTAGTCAATTTAGTGACAATCTTCAGCCTAGTTATTTCTCACAGTTGTCTGTGATTTAACAGCAACCAGTCCAGTTATGCCTATAATCCCGGAGCCCCACTCTCTATCACCTGTTTTTGTTCTATTTTGGACACATGAAGAGATGTGCTCTGAAGGTGAAAGTCAATGTTACATGAAACCTGTGAAGCTGGTGGTGATGACCTCACATTAAGAAATGAAGAGCATTAATTATACTTGGTGAAGCAGAAGTCTTAATAATGTGTGAAAAGATGAAAGGAAAACAGATTAGTGAACTGAATCAGACCTGATTTCAGTGATTGAAATACATCAAAATAACATTCCAGAACCGTTTCTTATGTTAATGCCATATTTACTCCTTCCTGAATGCTAATTAGTGGAAACTCAGTGAAAAGTGACAGTGCTTTTTAAAATAATAATTTGTAGAGAATGCCATTCTGGGTACCTCTTTCCTGAAGGCCAAATCGAGAGCACAAAGAAACTGCCATGGAGAGGAAGCCTCCCGTGCCACTGGCCAGTGCTCTGTTCTTACAGAAGCCCGAGGATGTGGGCCAGTTGGCATCATCCTTGACATCAGCCTTTATGATCAAGCATAGCTCTCACCCTCTCAGAAGCCATCTGTGACTGTCATTCGCAAACGACTCCAAATCCCTGCTGAGTTTATTTTTCTTTCTGCTTTACTCTCTTAGTTTAATGAGTTCTATAAATTTGCAGTGTGAAGGAGAATTTCCTATTGCTTGCTAGACTTACAATGTCTCAATGAATGCCTCCCATCCTGGAATTCTGGGACATTCTGAACAGGTTCCCTCCATGAGGCCCTCCATCAATTACCACGTATGTTCAGAGTCTTCACTTTGCCAGGATAAAGAGTAACTTTAACATGTAGACATGTCTGCCTGCTCCTCAAATCCCCTGTCTCTGGGTATTCTAGTTATTCTCGCTATCATCTCTATTTGTGACAGTTCCTTCAAGAGGAAGGAACTGCCTATGGCAGTGAGCCATAGGCACCAAAAATTTAGGGTTGCATTGGAAAGGAGTTCTTGCTTTTCCAAACCATTCTTGATGACAGTTAACATATTTTTTTGACCATTTTTTTGGACCACAGTAACAGGGAAACTGCTGTCAACTACCACAACATCCCTTTCTTGGGTTCTCATTTACAGATCCCAAGCCTTTCTTTAGCATTAGCCTTGGAAATAAATGGTGTGGATACACCCTAGTTCTGATGCTTCCTGGATACTTGGTCCAGACAAATTCAGGTAACCACATTAAATCTCTATTCATTTATCTTTAAAATAAAGATAATAATGCCTCTCAGAGTTATCGTGAGGGGGGAAAAACTAAACTTACAAATATGAGAGCCTCTCATACTGAAAACCATGAAAGTGCATCTCAGTATTAACAATTTCAAAGTATCATCTATTCCTTTTCTAATTTTCACAACAATTATTTGGGTGGTAAGAATGTGATAACTAAACCTCCCAACAAAGAAAAGCCCAGGGCCAGATGGTCTCCCTGGTAAATTCTACCAAACATTTAAATAAGAATTAACTGCAAACCTTCTCAAACATTTCAAAAAAAAAAATCGAAGAGGAGACAAAATATCCAAACTTGTTTTATAAGGTCAACATTACCCTGACATAAAAGCCAGACAAAGAGATCACAAGAAAAGAAAACCACAGACCAATATCCTTGATGAAGACAGATGGAAAAATCTCAACAAAATACTAGAAAAGAGAATTAGCAGCATATTGAGAGGATTATTTACCATGACCAAGTGGGACTTATCCTTGGGGTGCAAGGACAGTTTAACATATAAAAATTAATCAATATAGGACATCTGGATGCCTGGGTGACTCGGCTGTTTAAGTGTCCAACTCTTGATTTTGGCTCAGGTCATGATCTCACGATTGATGAGATCAAGCTGCATTGGGCTCTATAAACAAATAAACAAACAAATAAATAAATAACCAATGTAATACATCACATTAGCAGACTGAAAGATAAAAGCCACTCAGTTGATTGTTTCATTTGCCATGCAGAAATTTTGAAGTTGGAGGTAGTTCTAGTTGTCGATTCTTGCCTTTCTGTCTATACTTTTGGTGTCATGCCCATGAAATCATTGCCAAAACCAATAGCATAAAACTCTTTCCTTATGTTTATTTCTATGGGGTTTTACAACATACAAAAAGCAGCTGTGTTTCCATACACCAACAACACACTATCCAAAAGAGAAATTAACAAATAATCTTATGTATAATAATATCAAAAATAATAAAATACTCAGGGATAAATTTAATGAAGGAGGTAAAAGACCTGTACAATAAACACTATGAAAAATATGAATGAAAAAAATTGAAAAAGACACAAATAATGGGAAGATATGAATTGGAAGAATTTATATTGTTCAAATGTCTGTGCCTAAAACAATCTACAGATTCAACGCAATCCCTGTGAAAATCTCAATGGCATTTTTCATAGAATTAGAGCAAACAATCCTAAAATTTGTATAGAGCCACAAAAGACCCTGAATAGCCAAAACAATCTTGAGAACAGAGAACAAAGCTGGAGGCAGCATACTTCCTGATTTCAAACAGTATGGGTTTGGCATAAAAACAGACACATAGAAACATAGAACAGAATCAAGAGCCCAGAAACAAATCCACCCTTATATGGCCAATTAATTTATGACAAAGAAGCCAAAAATAAGGATTATTTTTTCAATGAATGGTGTTGGGAAAATTGGATAGACACACACCAAAGTATAAAATTGGATTCCTTTCTCACACCATATAGAAAAATAAACTCAAATGGATTCAAGACTTGAATTTAAGATCTAACACTGTAAATTTCCTAGACAAAAACCTACAGTGTATATCGGTTTTGGCAATGATATTTTTGGATTTGAAACCAAAAGCAAAAGCAATAAAAGCAAAAGTACAAGTAGGAAACTAAAAGCTTCCACATGGCAAAAGAAACCACCACCAATGAAATGAAAGGCAACCTATGGAATGGAACACTTGCAAATCATATCTGATAGGGGGTTAATATCCAAAATGTATAAAGAACCCATACAACTCAATGGCAAAATAGCCTAATCTGATTTAAAAATGGGCAGAGAAACAAAATGGACATTTTCACAAAGAAGACACATCAACAGCTAACAGGCACATGAAGAGGTGTTCGACATCACTAATCATCATGGAAATATATATATATCATCAAGCGAGATATGATACTTGTCACAATGGCTGTCATCAAAAAGATAAGACATAACAAGTGTTGGGGAGGAGGCAGAGAAAAGATGACCCCAATGCCTGTTCATGGGAACATACGTTGGTGCAGACACTATGGAAAATAGTATGGAGATTTCTTACAAAATTAAAAATAGAACCACCGTATGACCCAGCTATTCTACTTCTGGGTATACATCCAAAGGAAATGAAACCCTGTCTCAAAGACATATCTGCACTCCCATGTTTATTGCAGCATTATTTGCAGTTGCCAAGGTATGAAAACAACCTACATGTTTAATAACAAGTGAATGAATAAAGAAGGCCTGGTATTTATGTGCAATAGAATATTATTCCACATGAGAAATAATTAAATCCTGCCATTTGGATCTTGAGGGTACTGAGCTAAATGAAATAAGTCAGACAGAAAATAAAAAGTACGTGTATGATCCCACTAGTATGTAAAATCTAAAAACACTGAACAAAACATAGAAGGAGAAAGTAGAATGGTGGTAGCCAGGAGCTGAGGGTGAGGAATGGGGAGATGCTGGTCTAAGGGTACAAACTTTCAGTTATAAGATGAGTGAGTTCTAGGAATCTAATATTCAGCATGGCATCTAATACTGCATAATACTACTGTACTGTATACTTAAAAGTTGCTAAGAGGGGCATCTGGGTGGCTCAGTCAGTTAAGCATCTGATTCTTGATTTTGGCTCAGGTCATAGTCTCATGGTTCATGGGATTTAGCCTCCCATGGGGTTCTGTGCTGACAGTGAAGACCTGTTTGGGTCTCTTTCTCTCTCTCTCTCTCTCTCTCTCCTTCCCTCCCATCCTCCCTTTCTCTCTCTCTCTGTCCCTTCCCTGCTCACACACATGCTCTCTCTCTCAAAATAAACAAATAAACTTAAAAAAAGTTGCTAATAGTTGGTAAATGCTCTCACCATGAAAGAAAGAAAGAAAGAAAGAAAGAAAGAAAGAAAGAAAGGGAAGAAGGAAGGAAGGAAGGAAGGAAGGAAGGAAGGAAGGAAGGAAGGAAGGAAGGAAGGAAGGAAGGAAGGAAGGAAGGAAGAAGTGGTAGCTATGTGATGAGATGGAGGTGTTAGCTAAGGCTATGGTGGAGTCATTTTGCAACATATAAGAATATCAAATCAGCAACTTGCCCATTCTAAATTTACACATGTTCTATCTCATTTATATCTCAGTAAAACTGGAAAAAATACTAAGAAAAAAATGCAATTGGATTATAGATATGGAGAATGGAATACAAAAGGTCAATAGATCTATAATATGACTTCCAAATTTATACACCCAGCTCAGCATATCTCTTGAACTCCAGACTGGAATATTCACATCCATTAATAACTGTACTTGGATATCCCACTGAACCTTATTCATATTTATTTATTAAATCAACAAATATTTTTACTTTTTAAATTTTTAAGTGTATTTATTTTTTAGAGAGAAAGAGAGACAGACAGATCATAAGTGAGGGAGTGGCAGAGTGGGAGAGAGACAGAATTGGAAGCAGGCTCCAGGCTCCAAGCTGTCAGCACAGAGCCTGATGCGGGGCTCGAACCCAAAAACCGAACCATAAGATCATGACCTGAGCCGAAGTCAGACACTTAACTCACTGAGCCACTCAGGGGTCCCTTAAATCAACAAATATTTTTAAATAATATTCACAAAATTTAACTGGAGTATCCCCTCAGAACTGCACCTTCTCTGAACAATCATGAGGTAGGTCTTACAGGTTCAGATTTTGTTAATCTACCCCTCTTCTATATCGCCTTTGTGTTTACTGCAACAGCTTCCTAAATGTGTCTTTTTTGGACCCAGTCTTGCATTTCTTTTAACTCATCTACATAGAAGCCCGGTTGATGTTTCTAAAGTGCAAGTGTGATCATGCTACTTTTCTGATTGAACCCTGTTAAGGACTCCCCTTTAATTTTAGGAGAAATGCCACGGTGAGTGATTTGACTTACAAGGACTCACTTCTGCTGCTTCTACAGCCTCAGTTTTACTGTGTTCCCACTGCACTTCAGGCTCCAGCCACTCTACACCCTCTGCAGCCCCTTCTGCCAGAAACAAGTCTCGAATGTTCCATCTCTCCTGCCGCACCCTGACACTTGTTTACCTTTGAATCCCAGCTTAGGCTTTGAGGCTTTCTTTGACCTTCCACATCCACCTTTAAGACTGGGCAAAATGCCCCTCCTAAGTGCTCCTTTATAGCTGGTGCTTAGTTTCATCCCAACACTGATGCAGGAACTCTCCTTCACTGTCTACATCCTTTACCAGACCTTCAGCTTGTTGTGAGCAAGAACTGTGTCTAATTTACACGTGTATTCTCAGTAGCTAATACAGAGCATTGCACATGGTAGGCATTCGTTGAGTTATTGTTGCATCAATTAAAAAAAAAGAGGTGAAATAGTCCAATTAGTTATAATATTGGTAGTTGAACAACACAGATTTCTTTTCTTCTTTGGTTTCCTACCTACATCACTAAACTCAAGTTTTATGTATCACCATTTCCAAAAAAGACTCCATTTTCATTCTGCAAAGTTAAGCTGAATAACTTCTATTTTATAACTCAGAAATGGCAAAAGGATCTTTAGACACAATTTGGTGAAGATTTCGGGAGGTGAGAGATTTGGTTGTCCTCAGTGTTACCTGAATTAAATTATTTCTTCATGTTGCCAAGACACTAATTTCTGCAAACCTTCCCGTTTTCCCTACACCCAGGAAAAGGAGGGTAATAAAGCCATTCTTCAGGCAGACACATCAGGAGGGAAGACGCATGGCCAAAAACAGACATAGCCTTGTTTTATTGTGATATCAAATCTTAAAAATAAGCAAAAAGAAATTATTTTATTCAACTAAACACAGGCTCTGTTTCAGAAGCTTGTTGTAGAGGAGTTTGTGTGAACTTCTGTCATTTAGGTGAGATAGCCCCTCCTGGGACCCAGGCTGAACCAAGATTACTATGGAGGCAAAGTAAACCAAGAGTAAGAATAACTCGGGATACTATCACTTCTAGAATGTCAACTAGAGGAATACTTCTCAGACAGGGAAAGTACATGGGACCTTGATTTTGATGGCCAAAACTGTTTACATACAGGCACACATCAGAGGGAGGAAACCTCAACTTAGGAAGATTAGCACTGTTGCTTCTGTGTTCATTATGTGATGTGTGTGTGTGTGCGCGCGCATGTGCACACGCGCGCGCACACGTGTGCATGCTTGGCTTGTGGGCATCTTTCCATGCAAGACACAGTCAAGTTGTCAGAGGAATGAGAAGGAGAGATACAGAAATCAGTTTTATTTTCCTGTGTAAATATGTAAAAGCCATCATCGCACACAATGCAATTAAAAACACAAACGAATAACAAGAAAAAGGAAGGTATTTTTGTTTTATGTCAGAAATCTCATGACAAGACATTTGGAAAATAGAAAAGCAATTGACAGTTACAATGACAACAGAGACATCAGAAGTTTACAGAGAAAGTTTGAGAATGACTCAAATATACTTGGAAGGTAACAAATTACACTGTAATGGCCTATACGTATATAATTACAGGAAGGTTCAAAATGAGTCAATGTGAAAACTGTATGTAGGGGTTTGGGCCATAATCTATTTTGTGTTCACTTCAAATAGTTGGGAAAGCAAATACTGATGAAGGTTTTCCCCAAGTCTCTTGTCACAAAGTCTTACTTTGGAACAGATCCATCTGAGAGAGCAGTATGGGTCATGCTGCCTGAATGTGAGGGAAAGGAACGGGGATGAGGAAAAGACTTCAAAATCAGTTGCTTCTACTTTGAAATGACTGCCAGTATTTTACAGGATATGAATTTGCTGCATAAAATCTTCTATTACTATTGAAAAATAAAATTGAACACATCTCCTTTGCTTTTAGACTATACCGTTTTGTCCTTTTGATTTGTTTTGAGTAGTATATTTAGGTTTTCCTTGGTCATTTCCACAGAAAAACAACTATTTTAAAAAAACAATTGGGAATAAGTGAGTATTCGCTGTCACCCAATGGATAAATCACCCTCATGTTTTCAAACCAGGGCAGCTACTGAAGACATAGACACATCTACTCAATTATATTTATCAGGTCACTGTTACTGTAGTTGCTTTCTAAATTAATTTGTAGGGTCAAATCACTTTTCCATTAAATGAATACAATGTCTCCTTTGGAAGGGTACATCCATACCGAAATATTTAGCAGAAATGCTAACATGCCAGTGGAACCAATTAAAATATCAAATAAAGCATTTTCTAAATTATTATTTTATTTACTCTATGAAAGCTAATAAATAATTTTTGCATATCTCATCAGTTAATTTACCTATTTAGTAGATTTGGTAGATTCATCCTTTCAGGTATACATTTACAAAACATAGTGCCAAATATATTTGGATTATGGAAGGTACTTTCCATACTTTCCCATATGCTTTTATTATCTTTTTCAGAAAGATACTCAAAGGTGATACATTTACTTGCAAAGTTTTAGAAAAATATGCCTCCAAGAAATCAAGTTTTATAATATATATTTTTGGTGTATGGATATACAATAGTACTTTTTAAAATTAAATATGTATTGAAAAGCAACTCAAGTCAGTCCATTTGATAGAAATGTTAGCAAGCTCATAGATTTATAAGCAACTAACAAAAAGTTACTCTATTTGAATAGAAAGTATTATGGGGAAAAGGAAATAGAAATAGGGCTTCTGTGTCGTTCTATTGGAAGAGAGGTTTTGTGGAATCAGAAATCATACTGGTGAGATATCATTTGAGTTTTGATACCAATTATGCCAGAAAATTTTATTTCTATATTTTAGGAATTTCATGTGACTTCCTGCTTTGTCTTTATATATTGTTTTAACTTACCAGAGGGTTGACAACATTTCATTTAAAGAAAAATCTTTTATTTTTCATGTTTATTTATTTTTCAGAGGGAGAGAGGCAGGGCATGGGTAGGGGAGGGGCATAGAGAGAGGGAGACACAGAATTCGAAGCAGTATTTGAATAGCAACATATAAAAACATAGATGGGTGTGAAAAACAGTTTAACCGGTAATTTTAAAACTGTCATGTCATTAGTAATAGATGGGAATGAAAGAATATAAATGACTTCGGATCAGGGTAAATGAGGCAACTAACACTACGTAAGTCCACACAGTAGTAGAGTGGGGGACAAAATGTTTTCTTAGAGCAGTGGTCATTCACATATGGAAGCACTCAGAATGATAATGCATCTTACTGAGTACACTCAATGATGAGATGTTTCTAGTTATATTAAGAACAGTATTTTGGGGGGGCCTGGGGAGCCCAGTCAGTTAAGAGCCCGACTCTTGGTTTCAACTCAAGCCATGATCTCACAATTCATGGGTTTAAGCCCTGAGTCAAGCTCTACACTGACAGCACAGAGCCTGCTTAGGATTCTCTCTCTCTCTTTCTCTCTGCCCCTTCCCCCACCCCCACCAAACACACACACACACTCTCTGAAAATGAATAAAATAAACTTAAAAAAAGAAACATTTGTTAGATTTATAGCTGAAATGGGTAAATACTTAATATTCTCATATTATGTTCATGATTGCTTAAATTAGCCCTTGAATTTATTTTAATTTTCAAGGTAGCTTTTTATTTCTTTTTTTAGAATCTAAAACGAGTCAAGGCATTTCTCGAAATTCAATGGCTTTTAAGTTTGGGGACATCCAAATGAATGTTAATAATCTTCCGGTTCACCCCATTCAATAACTGCCTCATCATTCATGCGCAGAATGAGGTAAGAAAGAAGCTGAAAGAGATTCTGCCAGAGTAAGAGAGAGACATAAAAGGAGAGCCCGCTCACATCTACCTCACAGCGTTCACCAGCGAAGGCGACATCACAGACGCACCGGAATTGGTTGACCAGGTCCTGGCACAGACCTCCATTGAAGCAGGGGTCAGAGGCACACTCATCAATGTCCTTTTCACACCTTGAAAATAAACAGAACCAGCAGAAACCTTGGTCTCTGTGGAACAAACTGGCTGTGAAATGGGGAAAGGAAAACACCTGCCTTATCTACATGGAACAGTACAGCCGAATTTACCAATTCCCACGCAACCTACATATTCCCCATAATGGGGGAGATACTCCTTAAGACTCATTTTGTAACAATTTTGTTTTTAAGGAAAATAATTTGTACACACACACACAGTTAGAATGAGAAAACAGGTGCAAATATTTAGAAACCAAGAAAAACCTGAAGAAACCAGTTTGTTTCTTTAGTGTCTTTTCCACTTTCAATTCAGTTATTGGGGGCACATAGGAACCACAAGTGAGGCTCTATTTTGCCAACCTGGAGGTTACAGAGCAGACAGAGACTCTGGCTGTGAGGATGCTAATGAATCCAGGCCTTCAGGCTATGGGGGTGGGGGGAAGAAAATCCATCAAAAATAGGGGGAAATTGGTTTATTCTGGGAGATTTTGGATTACTTTCCTTTGGAATCCCATTTTTTAACAAAAAGCAAAAGTAGATAATTAGAAAACTTGAGTTGCTAATAAATATGTTTCATAGCTAAGTGTCATTTTTAAATAGGATGGCAGCATGACTTTCAAAAGCCAAATTTTCCCAAACAAGTGATACATCAACTCTAAAGTATATTGAAATTTTCCTCTCCCCTGGGACGCTGTCATCTTTCACCTAATCTTGTTATTTATGGAACAACTTGTTCTTCCGTATATTCACTGATTAATTCGCCAGCCACTCATGCAGTCATTTAGTAGATATGTATTTAGCATTTACCATGTGCCAAACACTCTGTTAGGCCTCAAGATAGAGCAGTAACTAAGGCATTTCTTTTACTTTTGGAAATTCATATAAAATGTTAGCTTCAAGAATCCCTAAAGAGCAGCTTACAGTGTCGAAGCATAATGTAAACAATTTTTCATTCCTCACCTCCCAAAAGGTACCACTTGCATGCATGCATGAGTCATCAGCTAATCACTAGGCTTAAAATGAAGGGAAATGAAGGGGTCAGTGGGGAGGGCCAACCCAAGGTATAAAGGGGGGAAAAAAAAGATTTCTTCCCAGAAAAACAGCTCCTTATCCTGTCAGATACCAAGCATAGCTGAAACATTCTGTTTTCCTTTTTTGGCTCCGGCTTCTGGGCTGGAAGGAGACTTCTCCGATTAGATCTGAACAAAACCTGACAACTTGCAAGAGCCTGCCAAGCACTCCTTGTCCTGGGTGGACCAGAGTGTCCACACCATTCATCATTTACAACCTGCCAGGATGACACTATAAAGTTGGGGGTTTAGCCAGGCAGAAGAGGCAATTTGCGGGAAGACAGCTTTTCAATATCTTTCGGCATTATGGAAGTCACATTCCCCTAGGCCTTCGGAGATTATCTAGTATTCTCCAAGCTTCTTCCAGCTATTCTTTCTCCATTTCTTATCTATTTCTCTTTTGAACTAAACAGTGTACCACACATACACATTCCTTATAAACATTATTAGAGCTTTTGTTAGAGGTTAAATAACTGATGGAAAATCAAACTAAATAAACCCATTAACATCCAATGAATTAAATAATGATGCTTAAGGGCTTTGAAAAGTACAGAATCTAATGAGCATGTGTTCACTCTTTTACAAATCCATTTGCTGCAGAGAAGTTTATCCAGATGAAAGTCTCGGGAGAGGAAGGAACACTTGGAGCTTCCTTTTCTCACCACATTTCAAACAAATAATTTGCATTTATTTATTTGTTTGTTTGTTTATTGACAGAAAGAGTGTGCACATTTGCATGTCTGAGCGGGAGAGGGGCAGAGGGAGAGGGAGAAGGAGAGTCTTAGACACCCCAACACAGCTTGATCTCATGACCATGAGATATGACCTGAGCCGAATTGGATGCTAAACCAACTGAGCCACCCAGGCATCTCAATAATTTACATTTAAATGCAAGATTATTATTATTTTTAATGTTTATTTATTTATTTTGAGAGAGAGAGAGAGCATGAGCAGGGGAGGGGCAGAGACAGAGGGAGAGAGAGAATCTCAAGCAGGCTGTGCGCTGTCAGTGCAGAATCCAGTGTGGGGCTCGACCCCAGGACCCTGGGATCATGACCTGAGACAAAATCAAGACTTGGATGCTTAGCTGACTGAGCCACCCAGGCGTCCTTCCCTCCCCTCCTTTTTAAAGATTGTTCTTTGAAACAAATGTTGGAGGAAAAGGAAATGTTTGTTGTAAATAGGCATAATGTGTAAGTAGCAGAGGAAAATCACCCAAGGCTTTGGATGAGTCTATGCACTGTGCCATTGAACATTAATGTGACATTAAGCCTTAAGTTGTGACACTGAGGCAGGAAATAACCAGAACTTAAATATAGTGAAAGCATTCTTCAAAATTTGGGACAATGAAATATTTGCACTATTTTGGAGGTATATGGAATTGGAGTCCAATCGAATGGTCTTTGTGTTAACAATATGTTGCATGGTGAAAACTGGTGCAATAAAAAGCAGAATAAGATCCAAGGCTATGTCTTTCGATGCACAAATATGCTTGGACTGCCCGTGCCATTTAGAGCCAACCACTGGATGCAGGCTGTAAAGGCAAGAACTCGATTTGTTATTGAACATCAAAAGGGCAAAATGCAAGTGTATCTTAGACTGTCTGCTGTTTTGCAAAAAAATGGCAAAAAAGCTGAATCTGTGTAGTGCCCAAAGCACCAGCTGGAAAAAAGAAAATTCAAAGCTGTAACTGTCATGGACCACAAATATACCCATTACATGATAACTACCCTTTTGAGAAAAATTAATTTGTCAAAATCTCATTGTCAAATGTTTTGCATTTTAATTTATGTAATTTGTTCAATGCAGGAAGCCTGGTCAGGGATGGCTATCTTATCTTGAATGGCACATGAGATGAAAGAGCACTTTTTCCATTTTCTTTTAATTGTTGCAAACATAGATTTATTCATTTATGTCAGCACATTCAAAAGATGAGCACAGGCTTTGAAGGCAGCTCAACCCTTCTGCAGCATACATCTGGACACACCTGATAACTTAATCTCTCAGCCTCATTTTCTATAAAGGAAAAGTGGAAATAATAACACCTAGAGGTAGGTGGCTTGGGTGCTTGGTGGCTGCTCAGTTGGTTGAGTATCTGACTCTTGATTTTGGCTCAGTCATGATCCCAGGGTCATGGGATTGAGCCCTGCGTTGGGCTCTGTGCTGAGCACAGAGGCTGCTTAAGATTCTCTCTCTCTCAAATAAAAAAATAAATAACAACTAGAGATAATATTTCTAAGATGCATGACTTAGTGTTCAACAAATAATTATTTATTACCTGCTTCTATAAAAATCTACATTCATATCCTATAGAACCCTGGTTTATAATCATTTTGGGGATACTGATCCTCATGAGAATCTGATAAAAGCTGTAGAGTATGTCCCTTTTTCTTATCTTTGACCTCACCTTCAGCTAGTCAAACACATATCCAAATTTGCCTACAGTTTCAGCCAGCCACAAACTGTTGGCCACTGGCCAACTCCGTATCACCAATCCTTGTATTAGGTAAAGAACTGCTGAAGAGTTTCTCTGGAAAGATAGACTCATATGGATAAGGTGTATATACTTGTGGGACTCTAGGTAATTCTATAAGGCAATCTTTCAGGTATATTTTATTTTGCTTCAATAACAACTATATTTGCATCATGTATTAGAATCAGTGGGAAAGAAACATGAATCCAGAAGTACTTATCAGAAAGAAAAATATCACATTTTTTCAAAGACATATTTTCCTATTTGAAGTCTTGGCTAATAAAGTGTTCTTTACTTTGACCTAAACTATAATTTTTCTTCTTTTTTATTATTTAACTCTGGTTGGACCCATATTTCAGCATGGATTTTTCTATGGGAACTGAGATGAAAAATTAGAGGAGAAATCAACTTTGAATAATTCCCCTGTTCTTCAGCCCAGCATTTTCTTCTATAAAGTTCTAATATGACTCACCATTCCCCAGTAAAACCTGGCCGGCACAGACATTTTAATTCACCCTGGAACTCTGAGCAGTTGCCTCCATTGTAGCAAGTGAGGTTTGTCTTCTCATTCCCACAGACTGTTGAGGGTAATCTGGTGCGTCTAGAGAGATAAAAGTAACAGCCGCAGCTGTTCATCTTGTTCATTTCATTCAAGAACACTTTTTGGAAAAGTTCATATATGGAGTCAATGCCAAACTAATTAAGTACTCAGGCTGGCTGAGCTACAGATGCTTAATTGTGCTACATTATACCCCAATCACTTTCTTATAGTAAACAGCTCCTGCTGGAGGGTGCTAGAACAGGCATGGCTATATATCTTCCATTTCTACACAGTTTTCATTGATGAGATAAGACCTATGCTGTGGGGTGGCAATAAATTTAGGGGTGGGAAGAAATTTGCTTGGTTTGCTGCTGCTTTGCTAATAAATCAACACAGGCCACAGGAAAATTGCATCTCTATAAAGGCCAGGAAAGCCAGGACAGCAGTCTAGTACCCAAGCCCTCATGTGATTTCTCTGTAGGCTTTCACAGCTGAACTCCTATTGCCCTGCCAACACTTGCTGTTCCCTACGTAATGATTCATAGCTTAGTGGAACGCAAGCCAAATCCGTCCGGGAGGATTGTGTATGGCACTCAGTGGCAACTACATGTGAATGCAGAGTGTGGCTCTTTTGTGTAACAACAAAGCTGTACCCGTTATGGAATCCTTATAAAAGGCAGACAAACTGTTGGAAGCTAAGCAGAACTTGACTGCAAAGCACAAGATCCATGGGTGTGAAGGGACTGATGAAAAAGATTTTAAGGGTGTTGTTCAGGTCCTTTGACCCGCTGTGCATGGTATCTGATACATAATTAATGTTCAGGAGCTATAAGATGAATTTAATTTTGACGTGTTGCCTGTGCTGCAGCTAATATGGAGAAACTAGCCTGTATGACGGTAAGTGTGTCTCTTCCCATAAGAGCTAATCAACTTGACTTTAAAAAGAAATATTATAAGGGCTTTTCAAAAGAACCAAAAATGTCAACCAGCTTTGAAAGAGGCCAATTAGCAATGCAAATGTAAGCTTTGTATACATCTTATGTTTAATAAACAAGTTTTGAATCTCATTAGAAGGTACTTTTGAGAACTTTAATCTTTGAGAACTTGACTTTGATAAATTAGGGAGGAAAAAGTACTGGAGAACTAGTTACTGGGGCATATATGTTTACTTTACTTATCCAAAGTCACTGTGGCAATACTATTAATTTTGATCCTGAATGTCTTTTGCTTTTAAATAGGCAGTTTGCGTGTTGGCAAATGAGTCCTTGTTAACTCATGGGAAGTAACATATAACTGGAATGTCAACACTTAGCACCTAATACTGTCTCTTGCCTTCACAGCTTCTGAACAACAATAAATGTGATGGAGATAAATACATTTTCTTATAGGTATGGCTACATGTTATGTCTGCTAGGAGCTTCATCCCATTAGGGTACCACCTCTGACTTAGTGTAATGCCTACAGGCTGCCAACCCCCTCCAGGTGTTCTTGCCAAAGTCTGGGAATGTATTACTTGTTATTAATAACCTTCTCACCTCCCCATAATGACTCAATTGTTTAGTGAATTTGAAAGCAGTATAAGTTATAAAAACAATAATGAAGTCTACTTACATGGAAATATTGAAGCAATGTGACTTAGCTGGAAAACATTAATTCTTATTTCTATTTATGTAACATGAAATGGAGGCAGTTACTAGAATTAAAATACTGCTTTTGTACTTTTTTAAAAAATTGTGAAATATGTCGAAATGGACTAAAAATATTACTGAGTATTCTTTCAATGGAGTGTTGGGTGTTATATAAAGGACCCTCTAGAATTCTTTGATTTTATAGTCTGTGTGTCTTAGATTTTCTTTACTAAACTATTTTACGGCTCTGTAAGTTGCAGAAAATGACATTAATACAATTGGATCTTGGTCACTGAAATGCAAATGAATTTGTCTGTAGTGACTCTATTGTCACATTGTAGAAAAGACAGTTTCAAATATTAATTGTATTTGTATTAATTGCCCTATAGGAGATTAAATAGTTTTGCATTTATTAGTAACTTTATTTCCTCCTCTCTATTTATATATATTTATATTTATGTGTATTATAATAATATATAATTATTATATATATAAATAATTAGGTTGTCCTTTGACTTGGTTTTTATATCTTACTGGTTTTCCTTACTAATTAATGACTTAAATAAAAACATGAAGACATGTTCATTTATATTTGAGAGTCATGATTTCACCTCCTTGCAATAATTTAGCATCGTCTTTTCAAGATTTTCAAGGTTTTCTTGCCTGAAATAGCCAAGGGCATTGTTTCAGGAGTAGGAGTCCTGCTTCCTCAAAAAATTCTAAAACTGAACTTTTGGATTTATTGTAAAAAAAAATACTGTTTCTTGAGGCTTTAAGGCAGTCAAAGTCTGAGGCTGCAGTTTATGAGACATATTCTAACAAAGATGTCTAAGAAAACATTTTGCTTAACACCTGGTCAAAACACTACCATTCTTCCTTGTAGAACATCCCAGCATGTGAGATCCTGTCTACAAGACCAAATTGTTATGGAAGGGACCCATGTCACTCCTGCTCAGCACAGCCGACATATGCAAAGCTGAGGAGAGAGCTTTCCAATGTGATGAGGGAAATGTAGAGGATAGCTCTGAAGGCCAAGCTTTACATGAACTTCATGCTCACCTGCAAAATTTTCCTGTGAAGTTTCCAAAACAACGGCAAGAATAGCCATTGGTGTCGCTGATGCAGGTGGCCCCATTTGCACACTGGTGACTCTGGCAATTGTCTATATCCATTTCACAGTTCACACCGGTGAATCCAGGCTCACACCTGCAGTGATAGGCTGCCACTCTGTCGGAGCAGTTGCCATGGATACAGGGGTTTGAAAAGCATTCATCAATGTTGAGTTCACAGCGTGTCCCTGACCATCCCAAGGGACATGAGCAGTGATAAGAGCTATAGATGTCTTCACAATTTCCTCCATGCAAACAGGGGTTGGAGTTGCAGGCATTTAACTGCAAGCAGCCAGTAACCACTGAATTCATAGAGATTTTGAGAAACTGCTCTTCCTGGGGTTTATTAGTGAAACCATCAACATTTTCAAAGTAAGAGAGATAAATGCCACTGATTTCTATTGTACCTAGACACCCTTTCAGGCCCTGTATATTGCCAAGAGCTCGGCCACCCACATAAATGTCTGTATTATCCTTCAGAAAGTTGAGGCTTCCTGTAGCAACTGCACTGATCACAAAAGGTGCTTCGTTGTCCACTTCCATCTGCCACCTGGAGGCCTGGGCCAGGGGGTCTGTCATGGAAAGAGTCACTTGGTGCCATATGCCATCATTCACTGACTGCATGCTTGTAAGATTCAACACATAAAAACTGTTGCCACTTTGCAATTGAAATAATAATCTGGAATCTTGAATGCTAATATGAAGAAATCCAGGCTCCTTCTCTGCACGCAATATCATCACATTTGCCTCCCTTGTTCTGAAACCAAATGTGATATTGGTGAGTTCTCTGGTAATATTCCCATTGCTCCTGAATAATATTTCACTGCTTTGTGCTTTAAAAACAGCATTTGCAATACCTATAGAGAGAAGGCAACATCAATTAACAACTTTATAAAATCTGTCATGTTGGCTTCATTACCTTTATTAATATTAACGATCATCCTGCTACTACCATCATGTATTGATTGTTTGATATGTGCTAGGCACTGTGCTTGTTCTTTTTATATTACTTCTAATACATAATTCTGGAGCAAAAGTTTATTATTATTATTATCATTCCCATTTTATAAAAGAAGACATTGAGACTCATAGAAGTCAAATAATCTTTTCATAGCCATGTGGCTAATAAATAATAAGACCAGAATATCAAAACTGGGTAGTTTGATACCAAAACTCAAAACATACATTTCTTTTCCATTGAAAAGAGGTTATGTGTAGAAACAATGCCACTTTCTCATCTCCCGTTTTCTTTTAGTTACATGCCCCTTGGCTTTTGGTGCCAATCACTTCACTGAAGCCAATCTTGTCAAAGTCACAGTGGCCTCTGTGTTACTCAATGTAGTGGTCAATTCTTTATTCTCACTTTCTCACACTCTTCAGTTAAAAATTGACCTTAAAATGCTGTCTTTTCCTTGATTATGGGGCACCGCAGCCAGCTGCCAACTTTTTTGATATAGATTATTCCTTTTGTTTGTTTGTTTGTTTGTGTATTGAAAGAGAGAGGGAGACAGAGAATCCTTGCGTGAAATATGGGGCTAGATCTTGGTCTCACAAACTATGAGATCATGACCCGAACCAAAATTCAGAGTTGGATGCTTAATCGACCGAGCCATCCAGGTGCCCCTGATTGAGACTATTCTAATTACTTTTCTGTGTCCCTGCTTCTATCATTCCAAAGAGCAATATAAAAACCACTCCTTAGCTCAAGACCTCCATTGGTTATCATCATTATCTAGAAAGATACCCTAAATCCCAAACATGGCCTGCAAAAGTGTCTGTGATCTGACTCTTGATTAACTATTCAATTTCATTTGCTAACACCCTCTTCCTTATTCACATGCTACAACCACGAAAACTTCTTGCTATTCTTTGAAAACGTCAAACTTGTTCCCAAATTAGGCTTTTTACTTGCTATTACATACACTTGAAGTATTCCTCTCCCAGATCTTTCCCACACATGGCTCTTCTTCAACATATATGTTCAAATGTCACCTCCTCTGGGAAGCTTTCCCTGATCATCCACATTAAAATAGCTCCTTCCCCATAGCCACTCTCTGTTCCATTACTCTGCTTTATTATTTTCTTCACAGCATTTGTAACTATTTGAAATTATGTTGTTCATTTGTCTATTTGTTCTTTGACTGTCCTTCTAAACTAGAACATGAGCTTTATGAGATCAGGGACTTTTCCTGTTTAGATTATCACAAAATCCCAACGCTTAGAACATTGCCAGATATATAGTAGGTAAATATTACCAAATAAATAATCTGTAAAAATAACTCCTTCATCTTCCATTCTGTAAAGTGAGATAATGATTAGAAACCATTGTGGGAGAAAATTCAAGTGGACCATTCAAGTGTACAATTCAAATGTACTATTTGGACTAAAATTTCACTTGATTTTATAACTTTTGACTATTGTGTTTTTCCAACCAATCAAGTTTGGGGTTGGGATGAAGGAGGAAAGGAGCAACAAGCATCTTAATCCATGTTTTTAAATAAATGTTAAAATACCAAATCTCACTAGCTCTCCAACTCCTACAGGAAGAATACTGTCTACAATGCTAAAGAGTTCATATTACTAACAGTGCTGAGAGCACTGAAATCACTTCTCATCTGGATGAAATCACAATACACATAACAATATTTGTATTTCACCTTCTCTTCAGGGAACTTTATCATAAGAAACACACCTATATATAAGATGGGTTGTAAATTTTTATGTCTTGGTTTTCTGATAGGATGTCCTAAAGGCTAACTTGGGGTGATGCATGAGCTGTACTCTCCAGAGTATGTTATTCTATTAGGGCTAATCATCTCAATATATCTTACTTGAAAGAAAATACAATAAGGTCATAAGATCACATAAAATTAAAATTACATAAAGTAGCAGAAGCATGTTCTAGGGTTCACACTTGTCAATTAGCAAAACTCACCTCTCCTACTGACTTACATTTTCTTCCTTCATTAAGATAAGTCATACTTTTAAAAAATGTTGAGACTTTTTGGGAGATCAGTGGCAAACTTTCTACTCTTTCTGTGGTGGGAATGCAGTAGCAATGAAGATTCACTTCACTCCTTTCTGATGCAGTGCATCCAAATCCTAAACCGCTTTATATATAGAATGAAGACCAGTATACACCAAGGGTATGGTTCTTGGTCTGCACTGTTTTTAGCAATCTTATTATTTTATTCCCTGTGAAAATATTCCAAATGATTTAAACTGTTTTGAAGAACATAACTGGGACCAAGATTTTCAGTATTTCTACCAAAAGATTAACAAGAAATTAATAATACATTATTTTAATAAGGAGTTCAGAGGTAGAACAATGGAAAGGTTACATTTAAACTTTGGTGCCATAATAGAAACCAAATACCATTCTTCTGCTACTTTATGTAATAAAAAACCTCATCATGCTTTCTATAATATGTATCTGTCTTACTATACTGTAATTCAGCATATATATTTAAAATATGAAATATGTAAGTATATGTATTCTAGAAAACTTTCCCAAGTATATACACAGTATAACACATTTCATATATTCTATACATATGTTTTGACAATATAGAAACAGAGATGTCTGGGTGGCTCAGTTGGCTGAGCATCGAACTCTTGATTTTGGCTTAGGTCATGATCCCAGGGTTGTGGGATCAAACCCCATGTTGGGGTCCAGGCTGAGCATGAAGCCTGCTCAAGATTCTCTCTCTCTCTCTCTCTCTCTCTCTCTCTCTCTCTCTCTGCCCCTCTCCCCTGCTCATGCTCTCTCTCTCTAAAATAAAAAATAATAAGAAAGAAAGAAAATATAGAAAAGTAAATATATTCTCTTTTCCTCAGTCACTGCAGCTCAGTCTAAACAGACTGTTGTTGAAATAAACCTGAGGTCAAACTATTCTCTGGTTCAACTCCATTATTTCAGTGCAATGTTTTCCAAGGTGATATATATCACTTAAAGTCTGGAGCATTGAAATGAAATATTGAGTTCATTTGAAGAAAAATAATGTTACTTTATTCATTTAACAAATACTTATTGACAACCTCCTATATGTTTGGCACTGTTCTAAGTGCTGAGAATAATGTGAGAAACCAAATAGGAAATTTCCTTCCTTTTTGAAATCTATACTCTAGTGAGGAAAGGGGTGAGGAACAAGTAAACAAATACATATACAACAAAACATGAAAGAATCATAATAGATATGAAGAAAAATAAAGCCAGATAGGAGGACATTTGGGTTGGAATCTGACTGAAATGATGAAGATCACCTGCCCAAGCTCTGAGTTGAGCGAGTTCAAGACAGAGGTGCCATGTGAGGGCCCCTGATGGAATGAGGTAGAAGGCTAACTGGGGTAAGACATCAGAGGCAAATTGAGGACAACACTTTTGAGGGTTTATCACGCTTTAAAAGGATGCAAAAAGTGAGATGGTAGCTGGTGGGGATGGAGGATGTTCAAGGGAAATTTGTTGTGATAAGGAAATTTGGCAATGTGTTTAAACACTGATGGAAATGTTAATTGAACTGAAGAGTGAAAAAAATTCAGAAGCAAAATCTTCAGATAAAGGGAAGAGACTAGAATTCAGTGCAAACATGACGATTTGTTGTTATAGATTAGACTGCATTATTTGAATTCAGAAAGAAGAGAAAATATAAATAATAGTGTGGTTAGTAGGTAGACATGTCAAAATTGTGACTATAGTATTCAAATTTGCTAACATTTAAAAAACCGTCATCTTTAGTGCTGAAGATGGTCAAGGAAACATTTCAAGTTGAGGAAAATACTCAGAAAACAACAGAATGCCTAATGTGTTTCATTTTTTATACTTCAGGTTAATAATGATCACACACACATACAAATTTTTATCTGTCTATCAAGTAGATGTTTTATCCCCATTTTACAGAAAAAGCTTTAGATTATGGAGCTCACGTGAACTGCCTGAGGCCTCATAGTTAACAAAAGGCCATGAGCTTGCACTAACACTTCACTCTGTATTCCCAATGAGGAAAGGCGAGCCAAATATTACTTGATTAATTTCTGAAGAAATTAGCTTTAAATAATCAAGGACCTAGGTTTCATGCTGCTCTGACCTCCATTTACCACCTGCAACCCCTAGAAACCCAGGGGCAGGATGAGGCATGAAGTCAATCTGATATTATTATTACATTAGGTTCATTGTACTACTCAAGTCTGGGGGTGGGGGTGGGGTGGAGAGCACAGGTTTCTTTAAGAACCAGGTTTTATCTGTATTCTTTTACTGGGTTTCCTCGTGGAAGTGAAATACCCAACTTAATTGGATGGATGATAACTTTAAACTCTACCTACATTCAAATCCTCGAGGCACCACCTGGCACTGGGCTTTGGGAGGACACGGGCTGAGCTCACACCACTGAACTTCCTCACAGGCTTTCCCAGCTGTGTTCGCAGGGCAGGAACATGAGAAGTCATCCCACAGGGAATAGCAAACACCTCCATTGTGACAGGGATTGGACTGAACAGAAAAGAAATCAAAGGTATAAAAAGTACTGGCAACTAAATATGGAAACAGTAAAGGCAAGACCCCATCGCTGTTATTTTCAAAGGTAATTTTCTACATCTTTACACTGTGAACTTTTTATATCCATCGGTTAACAAATGGAATAAAACTTACTGCTACCATTGCCAACTCTTTTCTGAAAGAGAAATGGGGAGAGAAAGAAACAGAAAGAGATGAAATGAGAAGGAGAAATTACATTAAACCAGTTTTCTACAACACAAGGAGGATTTTGAAAGATCTAATTACATTTTCTGTAATTTCCAAATTACCAGGCACTTTCAATCATACCAATTACCATTTGAGTAATTGGTATGGTTACTTCTGTTTTATCTAATGAGGAAACAGAGGGCCTTCCTGTTAACCAAGATCCCAGTAAGAAGTGAAGCTTGGTACCTAGATCTTCTGGGTCCAGATACAGTAACCTCTTCAGTTGCCCTGCCTCTCAATCAAAAACATACTACTATTATTTGAGTTCTCAAAAGATTTATCATAAATATGCAGAGTTAAAGTACTTATGAGGGAATTTCTGAGAACTGAGACTGTATTTATCCCAGTCCCACTATTAAGATGTGATTTTGGCTAGTTACATAACCTTTCTAAACTTCAATTTCCTTATCTGTAAATAATGTAAATGGGGCTAACACAGTGGTCCTTCCACAGAGTTAAATGGGTTCATCTATATAAAATAGTGCCTGGCATTTTGGAAGTGCTCCTCTAGTAATGTTAAGATGACTCAATTTTGTACATTTATAAGTAAGCCCAGTACATGGCAATAGTCAAGCTCAATAAATGTTCAACAGATATAAATGTGTTTCTTTCTTTTTCTTTGAAAGGTCATGTAGAGCTGACAAGTTCATATATTTAAATAGCTTTTGGAAGAGCATACAAAATACAAAGGAAGTAAAACTTAGGCTCTGGGAAAATATACTTCAGAGAATTTCAAATCCATCTACCAGAAGGAAACTACCTACCCCTCAGGTTTCTTTTGTTGCTGTTGACTTAGTAGTAGTTCCAAACAATGGTAGTTGGGCATTTAATATAAAATTAATGATCTCTTCCAAAATGAGTTAATTCAGTTAAACCTCTGGGATGCCATTAAGAGTTTGGGAATTAAAATACTATTATTCTTAGGTAATTTGGTTGTTGTGGTAGTAGAAGCATGTGGCCAGAGTTACCTTGGATGGTTAAATAGACCATGATGCCAATAAGGTCAAGGTAATTTTTTTAATGGCTCAGTATAAATCCCCCAGTCTTGCTGAAAGAACATTGATGAGGTTTTATTTGGTGACTGGCGAGTCAATAACATTACCTTCACATGTAAAGAATGGTTATAATAAATTATTTAATGAAACGACAATTTAGCACACCATATAGACATAATTAGTTTGAATAATCCTACCTTGCACATGTTGTCTCCAGGACAGCCTTGGGTCACATTAACAAGAACTGGATTGTGGGATACATTGTTTGTTGAATTTGGGAAAAATTCCAGATTTTGGTTGTTTAATCTTATATCTTGGATACAGCCTTTGAAGAAACCACCTTTAGCTTCAGTCTTTTGTTTGTCAGGCAGGCCACCAATGTAGATGACATCTCCTTTTTCGATTTTCCACGTAGGGGCAGAAATAAATCCTAGGTTTCGTGAAGACTGGTATAGTTCAATTTTATTTGGCTTGATTTTCAAAGATATCAAGTGGGCATTTCCATCACTAAGAACAAATTTTACTACTAATTTGGAAGAACCTGGATGTAGCATTGCTAGTCTGCCATGCTCTAGCCAAACGTGGATGTATTGATAAGTCCTGTTTTCCAAAGCTATAAGTAAGCCTGATGGTCGATGTGTTCGAACAAACATGGAGATGGTGAAGTTGTCACCGTAACTCTTGTCAAGATTAAAAACAGCATATCCAGTGGAATCATCCTGGCCAAATCTGCCTGCTACATACTCTTCAGTGTCAAAATAGAGAGAGAGAAACAAAGAAGAAACATTATAAGACTCATAAGTAAGAAGGGCCAAAAGATGAAAACAGACAGACACAAACACACATATATTTTTTAAAGTTTAGAACAGGCTTATTCAATAGAACAACAATTTGTCCTTTTTTCTGGAAACTTCCAAGTTTATTGAACTTTACTCAGTTTACTGAGTTTTCTGAAAACAATTACATTTTGGTTTATAGCTATAGCCGAGGCCCATTGATTACAGAAGAGAAAAAAGATCTCTGCCCTAATATACTTAAGAACCTCTCCTTTACTGCCCTAAAATGCTGGGGCTTAGTGGTAGAATATCAGATACTGCTATATTCTAACTTGGTGGATAAAATTTGGGGGAAAAGAGCTCTTCCTGTAACATCTCCAAGCAGACTGTTCTGGTAGCTATCATTTTTGCTATTTGAGGACATTCTGAAGCATATGTCATTAAATCTAATCATTCTTACTAAAGGACAGAAACCAAGAATTAGATCTGCAAATCCTCTTTGGGGATCAGACTCCAAATAATAATAAAAGGCAAGGGAGTTGAAAAAAGAGAGAAGTCTTCCTTCTATGGTCCTGGTTGGGAGAGGCATGGGAGACAGACAAGTAGGGGGCAAAGTTGAGCACTGAACTCACCAAGAATTTCCTGTGGTCAAAGAAGTTAGTAATGCACGAATGTGTCAATATTATTGGTGTACATCAAATGAAGAAAACTCTTGAGATGTATAAAAATGAACTCCTACCTTCCAAAATATTTATATTTAGAAACTAAAGTCCCTATCTTCTCAAAGACTAGCTGGCGGCTGCAGACCAGACACAGATAAAGAAACAAACTATATAGTATGTCAGGTAAATAAATAAAAATCAGGTAGGGATAGGGAATAGGGAGTGCTGGGGTTAGGAGTAGTGTTGGAATTGTTTTAATAGAGTAGTCAGAGAAGTACTCTCTGAGAAGTTAACATTTGAATAAAACCTCGAAGAATGTAGAGATATTTTTGCAAACATTGAAGAGAGAATTAATGGTGGCTTGGTTCAGTAGTAATGGTGAAGGTGATGAGAAGCAGTCAGATTTTGGAAATATTTTGAAGATAAAATCAATGTGATTTTATAAGGCAAGTTCATCTCCAAGGTGTTTTGTTTTGCCTAAGCAACTAGAAGCATTAAATTTCCATTTGCACAATGAAAAGAGAACAGGAGGAGGGCACCTGGATGACTTAGCTGAGTGACCAACTCTTGATTTCGGCTCAGGTCATAATCCCAGGGTTTTGGAATTGAGCCTCACATCAGATTCTGCATGGAATTAATGCTACTTAAAGCCACATGACCAAGAGAGTGGGTATATACAGAGAAAAGACAGGTCCAAGGACTAGGTCCCTAAGCACCAGACATCAGAGGTAAAGGAGATGACAAAAGAGCAACCAGTAAGATAAAGGGAGAACAAAGAGAGAGTGATGTCTCCTAAGGCTAGTGAGGACAGACTTTTCAGGAACGGGTAGTGTTCAACTGTGTTTACTATGGCTGCAGCAAGTAATGGGTCCAGAGAGGTACAGTAAGTCGAGGACTATTGACCACTGAATTCTGCAATCCAGAAATCACTGATGAACATGGCAAGAGCAGTGTTTTAAAGACATTGCTATCTTCGAGGTTTTTCTATCCCAATTTTAACCAGAAAAAAGACTGATTTCATCATATTTCATTGTGTTTAAATATTATCTTGGTCCAGTTGAAATTTGGGCAAAGATAAGGCATTGTTTAGTATAGCTGAACTACAGTTAAAACTTGCTTAGGCACCCATCTTTGTTTGAAGGCCTCCTGCATAAAAGGTTATATTTTCAGAGCTCTGACTTGATTTTCTATAGGAACATTTCATTCTGAATCTGCATTTGGAGACCACCTGCTCCAGGCAACTACAGGTAGCTTTCAAAGTGTCCTATTAAATAAAATAACCTGTTTGAAGAGGTTAACATATCTGAATGCACTGCAGTACTTTCACATGAGAGAAAATATTTAATAGGAAAATGTAGCTCTTGAAGCTCCTGAGATTTGAGAATATGCACAGAATCGCTCAACCTCATGGATGGTGGGGTCCCTGCTGGTCATGCTAGAATGCCTGCAGACCACTTTGTGGATCCAGATTAAAATATAGAACACAGAGCTGTTTTTTTTTCCTCAGAAAATTGAGTCTCCAGCAACCCTATTCTTCCTCAGAAATCACAAGCAAGGAGTCAGTGCATGTGATTTCCTCCCTGATTTGAGAAACACCTGAAGTCATATATGACTCATCTGTGAACATGGGAGGAATGATTCTCAAATGTGTTGTTGATGTGAGATGACAAACACAAATGAAAAGTAGCCTCAAGTTTTAATGATTGATAGAATACAACCAGGTGACATTTACTAAGAATACATAAAAGTTACTTGCTTCTAAATGTACCTCATTTTGGGTGGAGGAAGCAGGATTCTGTGGCACCATGAGTGAAAATGACCCAAAGTAGGCCAAGTGTAGAATGTAGTTGCCAAAAGGTCAATGTGATATTAGGCTGAGGAATAGAAGAACATTATCTAGAATGAGAGAGATTGTAGTCCTATGTCACTCTGCATCATCAGGCACATCTAGGAAGCAGATAAGCAAATTTATTCCAAAACAAGCATCAAAGAAGCAGCTGATGAAGTGTCTGAAAGCTAGGTCCATATGGAAAACATTAGAAGAAACTGGATATGTGTAGCATGATAGAAGTGATGGTTTGGATGGTACAAGGTACTTCAAATATTTGAGTGTTATCAAGAAGAAGAAAAGATTTATATTAGTATGGCTTCAAGAATTACAGTGCTGCCAGTGAATGAAAGCTATAAGTAATCATATCCTATTTCAGTAAGAAACATCTTTGGGGAAGTTTCTGGCAAGATACAGTAAATGACCTCTTCATTTCTAAATGTGTGTAAGCAGGAGTTTGGCCACTACCCCTGGCAGACACAAGAATTTAAAAAAATATAGTCATTGAGGGAAGACCCTTCTATATCTAAGAAATCACAATTCTAACAGGATAAGATATTCAAGGTCTAGCTGTATGGCTGAAGATACAACATATGTAAAGTGCCTCTACAATTCAAACATTCTGTACAAGGCAAGAGGTCCTCATTCTGGACAATACCTTGGAAGCTCCATGTTCTTATATGCAGCCAACACAATAAGATATGCTGAGGCAACCTTATAGACAGTTCGGGGAGCTAAGCTTTGAGAAACCCTTTTCAGAATTTCCCTTATTGAGACATTTGATTGTTTTTAAAAGACTGATAAGAAAATATTGGAAATCTCCAGGTCATTCATGTTGAGTCAGCCAATTAAATCTTCTATCCATTTCTGCTTATTCATTGCAATATGTACCATTACTGGGAAACACTGAATCAAGGTCATGAACTGAATGAAGTTTGCCTTTGTAACTTTTAGTACCTCTCCTCCCTCTTGTCTATACATGTACAATGATAAAAAGACTCCATATTCTCATCAAAGCTTGTAAGCCTCTTCTGTAATAAGAATAAACTCCCCAGCAAGGATCACAGATAACAGCAAATACAGAATATTTTAGTTTTATGACTGAGATGATATGAAAAATATAACTTTTCTTAAACTTATACCAAGAATCTTCAGAAAGAGAAGGTTTTACAGAACTCCCTATGAAGATAATGAAGATATTCTCATGAAGTTAATTTTCGAAGCCAAGCATTTTCATGAGGGTTAAACAGTTTCAAATAGTGTTGGGGAATAAGGAAACAGGGGGTAGTGGGGCAGGTAACCAATTCAGGAACTGGTTTAAAACCATCATAACTTTCCAAGTTGGAAAAAATAAACTAAAGAAAACCAGAACCCACTGGATTGGCATCCCTTGAAACTATTTACCAGGACAGTTAGCATCACCATGGTCAGTATTAACCTCATGGGTCGCTGAATTTGGAAGCCAGTCAAACAAGCCAGCATCTGTTTGTTATTTTGTATATGTAGTAAAAATATTGCCTTGGGTCAATTAAATTTTTCTTCAAAAAGTGAACACTGCCTCAGTATAATATCTCTTTTTCTCCTTTAAAAAAAATCACAAAACAACTTGCCATTCTATTTAAAATATTGCATAGAGCTAGTAGATGCCATACCTCATTGTCAAACAGGTCCCTGATTTGTAATGAATATTGTGGTTAGGGGGGGAGACCCATGAATAGTTTCTAATAACTCTTAGCCATTCATACATGGAATAGGGTAGAGGCTAAGACTGGTTTTAATTTTGCTTCATATAAAGCAGAGAAGACTATTTACCAGATGTTGTCCTATTTCAAGCTGCTCTAAAATGTTAGGGTAAATTACAGCTAAACTTCAAAGCAGTCTGTTGCAATTACCTCTCAGACATTCTCAAGGCATGATAATAATAATAAAAAGAAACAGGTATGTATTGATCACTATCAACAGTGGTCTTTGGAACAATGTTGGAAATTAAGGATTTTGGAATACTTTTCAAGGTGTGATTTGCTAGAAAAATCAGATCAATTAGTTTATAGTCTCTATCAAATTTCACTGCTGTTACCATCCACAAACTTTTTCCTTAGGATACCTAGGCAGAATATCAGTTTTCTCCAATTCAGCCCTGGAAAATATACCTCTGGATAAAACTGATGGTCTATAAAAATGCTAAACAGTAGCATGATTTTAGAGCAAGTATGAATCACACAGAAAGGGCAGCAAGGGAGTAAATATTTCTTAAGAGTCTACTATGTACAGGACATTGTGCTAGGGCTTGGCATAGATTATTTTCATGTCTAATGGGGTTTTTTTCCCCCAAAACAGCTTATTTCTCTTTCAAGTAAGGTATACAATAAATTTCTGGCACACCAGTAAATGGTAAAACTCTAATAGCACTTTGTAAACTCATCAAGATGAAAACTCACTTAGATAGTAGCTCTCAGCTTATTTTTCTTACTTCTCTGCATGAGTGCCCTGGCGTCTAATGAATCCACTCAAAATTAATTAATGCACATTACTAGCCTCTTCTTTTTTTCTCATCAGTAGGCAACCAGAAGCAGAAGTCCTGAGGGGTCATTATGTTTCCTAACAGGAGAAGCAGACTGGCTATTTTTGTTACTGCTCTGTTCAGAGGCCTAGCATTCCTGGGTACCCAGCCATCATCTCACCTCTCAGGCAATTCAGGCCTTTGTAGGGCCTGTAGCAATCACACTGATAATTAAGCCACAAGTTGATGCAGCGTCCTCTATTTTGACAAGGTTGTCTTTCACACCAATCCTTTCTCATGCAGCCTGCCTTGACATTTAGTGACGAGTCAGATGAAATGTTCTCTGGAGTAATGTGATTCAAATCAATTTTAATGTCTTGGAGACAGCCTACAAATGAAGGTGTGGACGGTATATTATAGATGTTAAGCAGAGCAAGGCCATTGCTGGTCGTTCCCACTGGTAAACCACCCAAAAAGGAGTTTTGAAAAGCACATATTGATTGGTCACTTTCAAATGGAGAAGGGGCTTTACTGATGCATTTCTCCTTACAAGAGTTGTCATGTAAAGTAAGGGTCACAGCCTCTGCAAACATCACCTCCACTGAGTGCCATTCTCCATCGCTGGTATTGTGGGAAATGTAAAGGAGCACCTTTGACTGGTTATTGGCTTGAATTGACAAGTGAATATAGCCACTTAGCAACTCCAGCATTATAAACATGTCCCTGTTGCCTCGGAAAAATAGAAGTGCCATTGGCTGAACAGTCTGAAACCTGAGGGCTATTTTACAGACTAAGCCCTTGGCTCTAACTGGGCCACTTGTGATCCACATGAAGCCATTGCCCTCAAAAGAAAGTGTGGTGACAATTTCACACAGCGATCCAGTAAAGCCAGATGGACATAGGCAGCTGAATCCATGCTGGCCGTTTTGGAAGTGAGGGATGCAAATTCCATTATTTAGACATTGGTGATGGGTACAGCTCAGGAGAAGATCAGAACAGTTCCTTCCTCCATAAAATGTTCCTGAGTGGTTATCAAATGGGCAATGGCAAGTATAATCACCAGGCAAATTCTCACAAGTACCACCATTCTGGCAAGGGTTTGAAGAGCATTCATCAATGTCTTCTTCACAGTGGATTCCTGTTAAATAATAAAGAATAGGTTGAAATTCCATATATTCAGATCAGAAATAGAAGTTTCACATCATGTTCATGTATAATCTCTGGAAGTGGAGAGCTAGTTTAGGTTTATGACTGTAATGGAATAAAATGTGAATAGTTACCAAGGAAGTTAAAATCGATTATATCATTCTCTGTATGTTGTGCAGAGAAGTGCAGACATGGGAGACCTTGAATTCTTCCTCCAAAAATAGATTATTTGCCAAGTATACTGGCTGATTCAAACTATTATTGTCAGACATGTATGTGGAACTCAATATCATAAAAATGATAAAAGAAAAAGGTGGTTTTTGACATTGAAGCTTGTTTCAAATTATTTATTTGGGGACTTCATTCTCTGATATTGTTTATCCTGGCCCAGGCTGCTGACTTTACTCTATTGTACTTGTAATCGGTGATTTTGCCTTTTGTCTTGCTTTTATCTCGTTATAATCCCTAAAACCAAAGTTTTCCAGGTATACAGATAGTCAAGACAACCCTCACCGTGGATAGTTTCTAAGGTGAATGGAAGGCCCTGTTTCCTCCTTTCCATAAGTCTAGTATAAACCAAGAAATATTTTCCATAACACCCTCTGTCTTATAGTTTTAACTTCACTTTCTTTTACTCTTTTTCCTGATTTAAAGTCAAAAAGAGATAATTAGAGAATTTTTAGAATTCATGTAATCAAACCTAACAAGAAGAAATACACATTTCAAGAGTGATGGTTATTGCTTTTCCTGTGAGGTTCAAATGGACAAATAGGTTAACAAAAATTGACACGTGTATAGCACAGTATGGTTTCCCCGACACCATCATCCACATAACGTCCCTGTGCCCACCACAGTCTTCTGAGGTTTTCAGTGCAGATATTCTTAGCGCTCTTTTACTGAGGATTCCAAGGTTTAGAAAGACTGAAGTCTAAACTCCAAAGCACTCCTACAACCTGGTTTCTAGGTTTTTAATATCTATCTGACACACTCCATTCTTTCACTGATAATTTAGTGCAGTCTCATTTACTGTTATTAGTAATGTGTGTTCTTATTTTCCCATTTGATTCCATGCCTAAATGTACATGTTAGAAGTACATAAAATGTAAGATAACTTAAAATATTAAATATTAAAATTAAATTATAAAAATTTAATCAAAGACTTATGTTAATAGGGTTAAAGATCTGAATCGCAGCTAGGCTGTGAGCAGGTGACATTTACTTTTTGTNAAGATAACTTAAAATATTAAATATTAAAATTAAATTATAAAAATTTAATCAAAAATTTTTATGTTAATAGGGTTAAAGATCTGAATCGCAGCTAGGCTGTGAGCAGGTGACATTTACTTTTTGTGTCTCCATTTTCTCATCTACAAAATGGTGTTAATAGTAGTGCTTATCTCAGAGGGATTTTAAATGATTGAATTAACCTCACATCATATAGGATGATCATATAACATGATCATAAGATGATCATAATATTGCTTGATATATAAGATCATCATAACATTGCTTGATATATAATAAATTCTCAGTATGTGTTGGTTGTTATTAGAAAGTAATAAATGAAAGAAATACCCTCTAATGACAAAATTCAAATAGTACTATGGTCATTGAGAGAGACTGTTTGGAAGGTGTGAGCATATGGAGTGACCCACAAATTATATAACTTTACATAATGAGCATATTAGGCTAGAATCTCATTAAATTGTATTCTTCACAAGGGAAGGGAAAATATCTGTTTTATTCACCCAAACACGTCTAAACTATAGCATAGTGGTTTGCTACGGTGAGCATAGCTCACATATACCTGGTCATTAATTTTTGAATTATTTAATTAGTGATGACCTTTGTAAGGTGATTAAAGTATTTATAATGCGTTGAATCTAATCCAATCCAAAACCTGAAGTGCTCTTGCACATATTTTCAGATGACTGTATCCAGTGTTAATCTTTGCCCACTGCCATTATGTATGCAATTTTGACTCTTGAGAGGATCCTGTTGTACTTATATTTTATACTACTTGGATTGCTTTCACACAATCTTTGTTAATACAAATATATTTCAGTCTCTGCATAAAGAGTGAACGTCTTACAATCTCAGTTAGAACCTCCCACAGCATCCAAACGGTGCTGAGCACATATGCGTTATGAAAAGCTTGATGAGCAGAAAAAATAAAATCATATTGAACTGGTTTATTTGTTACATCATCATCCTTAGAGGTAAAGAAAACTGATATAGGAAATATAACCTAAAAGAGTGTTCTGATGCAAATGTAATTTAACTGAATTTATGAAAAGTCTTTTTTTGGAGAGTCTTTGTCTTTTAGACAAAAGTCTAAACTTTTGTTACTTGAAGATATTTTACTTAAATTTGATTTTCACAGGATTTTGAGAACAAAAAAATTCATCAGTAATCATTAATTAAGGGAACTATTGAACAAGTCATGGGTTATAATCAAAGCAAAATACTTTGTTTTTTTCTCCCACTGTGCCTTTAAACATATTTAATTGAGGGAAGACTTTTCCTCTCCTACTCTGTTCCTCCATCTGAGGCACCAGAGACCCGGAAAGCAGGCATTACCTCTCCTTTGACTCATTGCTCCCACCCTACCGGTACCCAACCAACCCGTTCTTCACTCTTGGTTTACTGACACTCTTTTACCACCTCTCTTTGTTGGGATTCCTTCACCTTTTGACAGAGGCTTAGAGGGCAGGATCTCTTTCATACTGACCACTGACTGATATTGTTACCACAAGTTCATGTGAGCCTCATGATTCACGTGCCTTTGAGCTGTGGTTGCGGGCACATTAACTTTCCAGCACAACATAACAGCATTTCTTTCTTTCTCTTTCCTGCTGCCTTAGGTGAAGAGTCACACCCTTTCATCTGTAGATTCGTCAGGGAGCTGGAGAATCCACTCTAAGTTGCCCATGCTTGTGCCCCCTTCTCCAAATTTAGGTGAGATCAGATTTCTCCTTAAAGCACCTCACTCTGCTTGGGGTTAGAATATAGCTTCCAACCCCCGAAACAGAGTGGTGGGGTACAACTCACAGCACAGCCAAAAGACTCTCCAAAAATATCTCTTTACAGACTCATTCCTTTAAACCACCTCTCAAGAACTTTCACATATGCTTAAAATGCATAGACCTTTCCAAGACTGAAGCCTTGTATTTATTTTGACATTCTGCATTAGAGCCTTTCTCATAATTCACTTTGGAACCTCACAGCAACTGTATTTTGACCTCTTATTTGAAACTTCAATTTATTGTTTTGTCAAATTTACATAATATCTAATCTGTGCCCCACCCTCACAGAGGATTGCAAAGTAGAAGAGACAGACATGGTCTCGATATGCCTACAATGATAATATTACATTATAATTATATTTTGATAGCAATGCATATTTATGAAAATGCATTGTACATAGCAGATTCTCAATGAATGGCTAACATGTGATGCTGAATTCAGGGGACAGCAGAGAAGATCTACAAAGTTTTAGGGGAAAGGCACTGAATGAGAAATAATTGTAAGTCTTTAGCTATGAAAACTCAATATTATAAATTAAACCAATGAACATACTGATTACATATCTACCATATGTAAAGTACTGTGGATAACATGAGGTAGTAACTGATCTCTGTCCTCTATGAGTTTACTGAAGAAAAATTTGTTAAAAATTAAATTATAGGGTAAGTTAAGATAACACTGAAGGGATTTCACTAAACACTGTATGATGAATTCCAAGTGAATTGTGTAAACAGTAACTTAACACTGATGAATCTCCTGAGAGAAAGCTCTCTTCAGGCTAGGCTGGGCTAGGCAGGCTTGAAGGAGAAGGGATTTAACAAATTTTCAACTATGGATCAGATTGACAAAAAGGTATATGGACATAACTGAATAAACAATAATTTATCACTGGAAAAGTATAAGACATTTAGAGGTGATGGTGGATTTGTCAGCCTAGTTGGCATGGAGGATTTATGTAGAAAAAAATCAAGTCAGAAAGATTAAATGCAGTCAGATTGGAGAAGGCCTGGGGATATATAATTTTGTTTGTTGTGCTTTATTTATGTGCTTGTTTGTTTATTTTCTAAATGCAGTGAAGAAAAATGGGTAATTGTTGAATGAAACACCAACATGGTTTCTCATAAAGATCAGTGACAGGGATTTGTCACAGAGCAAAACGAAAAGAAACCAGATACAAGAAGACACATAAACAGCTACTAAAATTGTCCACACCTAAGATTAGTAGGTCTGCTACAAAACATTTCAGCTCTTACAATTTACAGTATTACCTCTTCATTTATCCTTGGTCAGCAAGTAAGTAAAAATGTTAGTCCTCTCTTTTGTTGCTTATTGTATTTCTTCTTATGATTCCTAAAGTTTACACATTTGATCTTCCATAAGATAACTACCAATAACTTATGTTTTCCTTTAAGTATAAGCAGAGAAGCTAGTTTTACATTTTACTATCACAAAAGATACCCAAAAACAAGATAGTAGAGAAAACTTGTGTTAAAGTCAATAGTCTAAAGAAACTAAGTAGTAATGTATGCTTTTTGCCTTGTTTAAAATCAGTTCTACTAATATCTTCAATATAGAATAAGGTCAGACTTATTTATTTGATGAGCCCAGCAGAATAAAAGTGGAAAGAAGATTGAAACTTCTTTTATTGGCTATTGGACTGGCTGCAAAGAACAAGATCTGCTGTCAATCAAGATAAAGGATTAGGGATTACCTGTGTCATTCAGTCTTCTTAATTGGGTATTAGTTGACAATGAATTGGTTATTTATGTCCATATATTTATAGTATGAGGTGGTTTGCTTGAAGCTTACTGTTACTTTGTTTACGTGAAGGCAGTTTATTTAATTAACTTAAACCTGTCACTTCATTTTATTTTTCTGAAGTTCTTTTAGTTTAGGGTCTAGTTCTATGATTAGTTTGTATTTCAAAAAAAATCATGATGGAGAAAATTTTTACTATCTGGCATATCCCATATTTTCATCAGAACATATAATATTAATATCAAAAAGACACAGAGTTTGTTTAATACAAATCTCATTGACTATTAAAATGACTTTTGGTTTGTTCCCACTTTATCAAAATTCATAGTTAATGAAATATGTAATGAAAAATTATTTCTACAAAAAGTACATACAAATAAGTTTCCTCTTTCTCTATTTTAATTGACTTTGATTTTTTAATTTTAATATATCGAAATCCAAGAAAAAAATAAGTATAAAGACCAAAGGGTCAGTGCATAAACAGTTCCTTTACTCATTGTTTTAAGTGATTTTCTCTTACTCAAAAGTTCTAGTTTTCATTCGATAGTAATATCTGCTATAGCATTAACATACATTCTTAAATAAACACCTTAAAGACTCTAACAATGACACCGATTAGCTTATACAAGTAACAAGAAAAGAGTGAGTTACCTATGAGCATTGCCATTAAAATGTGAAAACCTTGGGTCTTGGATCCAAACATTTTTCTGTACAAAAAGAGAGATCCATCCAAACACCTACTGGGTTGACAGAGCCAGTTCCTGATGATCTCATACCGATTGCAAACGTAGGGGCTGTGTTTCAATGTCACCTTCCTTCTCTCAGGTAGAGTGTGAGGACTTAATCTTGACTGATTTCCCCCCCAAGCTGGATCAGTGGGGCTTAGTGTAAGACCCATTTGTGCTACTTACCAAGCAGACTTGTTGTATTTTTAGATACTCTTTCTACTTAACACATGGTACCTCCCGCTTTTTAAGTCACACTAGTGAATGTTAATATGATCCTGCACTGAATATTGACACTATTTATCATGGAAAAATTAGTTTGGGGGAATCTAAATACAGATGGGTGTTTTTGGTAACTAATTGTTATGGAAAATTAGAGCTTGATTTTATTTTTCTTCAGAACAATGGGAATGCTAGTGGGTTTTTTGTTTTTATTTTAAAATTTTTTCCTTTTTTTGCTTTTAAATGAATAGTTAAGAAATTCATGGCAACTTCAAATCCATTGAATATCTATGCAGGTAATGGAAAAGAGAAATTAAGAAAACAGCAGGAGTTTTCATTAGATTCACTGAGATTGTGCCAAGAGTTATTTGTGTGGCGCTCTAAGAGGTAAATTCCACCTCTTATGAAAGAATAACTCTTTCCTATTAGTCTTAAATATAATGATATTTGATTTTATAAAGCAGGATAATTTGAATAGGTAAGGTGATTGGGACATATTTAGAATAATTGGTCGTTGACTTTTTTTTTTACAATTTCTGGGAGGAGGACCTGAAGACATCCCGAGGTTTCATCTGGGCAGTTTAGGCTAAGATGTCACTGAGTCCCACTGACTACCACAGTGCCTGAAATTTTTACCATGAGAGCAATTTCCTTAGGTTGAGACTTCATCTTTTGGAAGCCTTAGAAAAGATACAAGTACTACCTGAGAGGTGTGGTGACTATATCATGAGGCAGGCACTGGTGCTTTATCATGGACTAGAATCTGAGCTTAAACATCTGCCCTGCAACTGAGGTCAGGTAAGTTGTGATGGAAACCAGATGATAAAGGCAGGAAATGTGTAAGGTGGAAGGCATTGCAATAGTGTATTTCTTCGTTCATGTATTATTCATTCGTCCTTTTAACGGGTGCTGGAGCTACAGATAGGATGGGGAGTGAAACTAGACATAGTCCTGCTTCATGTGGCATGCAGTTAAGCCAAGTGTACACTAGTAGGGGATCTTGGGCAGACAAGGACCTTGGGGACTGAAGGAAGAAGTTAATCCATGGGGAACCAGCTATCGAGGGTGGGGTAGAGAGGAGAGGAAACATATTCAGAGCTCTTATTAATGGATCATCTTGCAGAGAATTTCTAGTAGTTCTCAGGAAGCCAGAATGAAGCAGAATAAACATGGAGCAAGGGTCACACACACACAAAAATGTGTTTCAAATTCCAGCTTTAATGCTTACTAGGCTATGAGAGTTTGGCCAAATAGCTACTTTCTTTAAGCTGAAGTTTCTTCATCTATGAAGTGGACCTAATAAAGCACATTTTTTTAGTGTTTATTTATTTTTGAGAGAGAAAGAGAGAGAGAGAGAGAGAGAGAAAGCATGAGCAAGGGAGGGGCAGAGAGAAAGAGGGAGATAGACAATCTGAAGAAGGCTCTGCACTGTCAGTGCAAAGCCCAACATGGAGCTCAAAACCACCAATGGTGAGATCATGACCTAAGCCAATGCAGGACGCTCAACTGACTGAGCCACCTAGGTGCTCTAAAAGTACATTAAACAGTTATTTTAGTGTAAGTGTGTTTTGTGGAATGCTTGGAGCATAGTAGTCATTCCAAATAATTTCAACAGGTTTTGTTTGTTTTTTGGGGAATGAACGTGAATACAAATGCTTTGGATAAAAATATAAAAGGCATGCTTACCAAATTTGTAGGCAACATGAACCTGTTAAAGATCATGACTACTTTGAAGCAGAAATGATGGTTACCTACTCAGCAGTCTTTTCCCCATGTCCTACCTCCCTTCCTTATGGGCAGAACATGCCTCCTACTATAAAGGATGAAAATGACAAATATGTGTTTTCATATTCTCCTTTACCAGCTAGCTGGGTCATGGGCACGTGATTCAGTTCTGGTCAATACGGGAGTCTAGGAAAAACTTTATTCCTAATATAAAAAAGATATGCACTTTTAGCATGATACTGTCTTGCACAGATGTGTTTCTGGAACTGCATCAGCCGTGCTACAGCCCTAGGAGGATAAGTCTAAAAATCATGCAGGATACTGAGAATGGGATGCTTGTTAAGCAAAATAATAGATTTTCCTATTATGTAAGCTAGTTTCAGGTGTGGATTTTCTTTATGAACCAAAAGCATCCTAATTGATGATGTTACAGTTATTAGGATCAAGAAAGGTCTTTATCGGCCTAAATGATTCACTCTAAAAGGAATTTTATCAAAGAAAAAACATAAATTTGTACATTTTGTCCTTAAATCTTATTAGAATTTAAACAAATTTAGAGAGAGTACATAAAAATTGGGTAGAACATGAGGGCATGGATTTAAAAAAAAAAGGTAGGATGTACAACCTGGAAATGTATACTGCAATTAGAAACAGACAGAGGCACCTGGGTGGCTCATTCGGTTGAGCATCTGACTTTGGCTCAGGTCATGATCTCATGGCTTGTGGTTTCGAGCCCCACGTCAGGCTCTGTGCTGACAGCTCTGAGTCTGGAGCCTGCTTCAGATTTTGTGTCTCTTTCTCTGCCCCTTCCATACTTACACTCTGTCTCTGTCTCTCAGAAACAATAAATAAGCATTAAAAATAAAAAAGATAAAGAAAAAAAGAAACACAGGTATACCCAGCACCATGGATTGAGCTAAATAACATGATGCCAAATGAAAACCAGGAAGAAAAAAAATGAGAACTTTAACATAATACATATGTATTAACAAAATAATAATTTATATAAATACATGCATATTGAAGTATATATATATATTTAATATATTACTGAGGTCTCCAAAAAGAGAGAAGAGAATATGAATGGGGGATGAAGGAAATGAAAAGAATAGAATAGAATAGAAACTAACAGATAAACCAAAATTCTCACGTGAACTAAACAAGACAGTTTTCCACAAACAGAAGATTTAACATTTTTCACTTGAGATTAAGCAACCACAAACTTGGATGGAGGAGACAGTTTATCAGTTAAAGGCACATGAGTTTCAACTGATCAGAAAAATTAACAACCAATAATAATTAGTATTAACATTTATAGAATGTATTACAGTTTATAGTTTACTTTCCTATATATTAACCCAATTTATCCTTGAAGTATGGGTCCATGTTGATGTAGCCTCCAAAATTTTCTGTGGCTCTGGGGCTGTCACGGGGAATAACAGTTTCAGGGGTAAAGGAAAGGATAATCCCTCTGTTATTCTAGTTTAGATCTCAAAATGTTCTTATTAAGTTTTGAGTCCTTTAAGAGGACAAGGCGCACACTCCAGCAAAGAAGCTAATATAATAGTAACTTTACTTGAAATCATGTCATTAGAGAAATTCTTGAAGAAAATGAAGAGGTTTAACCTGGAGAAAAGCAAATACCATGGCACGTCAGAGGGGTCTTCATGTAGCCAAAAGCCCATCACATAATAGCTCATGTTTTATTTAGTCCCACCAGGGAAAACAAGCATTGATGGTAAATGCCATAGGATGTGATATTTATGCTCACTGTGCAGAATCTTCTAGTAGTTGATGCTGATCAGGCATAGAGTCAGCTGTCTTGAGAGATGGGAAGTTTCCTGCCATTGAAGATGTGCAAATTCAGAAAGGATGTGACAGACGAAATTTAAGAAAGGGTGGACTGTAGAGCTCAATGGCCTCTACTGATTCTTGCTCTCCTGGTTCAATCATCATTTCTAAGTAAAGAATATGCTGTATGCATCATTTCTAAGTAGACAATAGAAGCAGAGAATTTCTAAGTGGAGAATATGCTGAATATAATAAACTCCACTATCTTCCTAACTTTGTCACAGTTTTAAAAATCTCTAAAAACGGGAAGGCAATAAACTCCTCAAAGGACTGCTGTAAGGTTTCAGTGAGAGGACTGTTCAAAGCGTGTAGCTCCAGGTCTTTGTAAGTGCTTATCGGACACTGCCTGTCTTGCCATAATTTCCTACTTCCATTTTTAATTGCTTAAGAGGACAGTTAGGTTTCATGACACTCCTAAAGTTTCTCCATGTTGATTATAGTTAAATTTCACTTTTCCAGAGGTTACTGTTAGTGATCTCAACTATCCAGAACATAATCAAGATTAAAGATAAATCCTAAAGGTTCCATGTTTAAAAACAGAGATTGCAGGGTGCCCGAGTGGCTCAGTCGGTTAAGCCTCTGACTTGGACTCAGGTCAGGATCTCACGGTTCATGAGTTCCAGCTCCGCATCAGGCTCTGTGCTGACAGCTCAAGGCCTGGAACCTGCTTTGGATTCTGTGTCTCTGTCTCTCTCTGCCCCTCCCCTGCTCACCCTGTCTCTCTCTCTCTCTCAAAAATAAAACATTTTTAAAAAAGGAGATTGCAAAATCTATTAACTACTTCCTCAGGCCCTAGTTCATCATTTATTGTTATTTTAGACACAACTAATATAAGTTTGATTATCAAGTACTGCAATGAAATAGAATCAGCAAAGGAAAGGGAAAACGGGGAGCGGCCATGTATATTTTCAGCAACAGGAAATGATGGTTGAAAGAGAGTTGAAAGTGAGTGTGAGAGGATGGAACTAACACTTATTGAGTCCCAAATCTGTACCAGTAACTATGTTAAGGACTTCATCTTTGTGGTCATTTAATCACTTTAATAAGTGATGAAGAGGATGTTGCTACCTTCATTTTACAGATGCTGAAATTGAGCCCAGTTGCAATTGGTGACCCAGTCTATTTGACTCCTGAGATGAGCCAATGTTTTATTCCTACAACATGCTGCCTCCAAGGAAAACAACAGCTGGCATAAAATAATATTTAAAAGTATAACAGCTTGGAGATATTGAAAAGAGGAGCAAATCAATATCTAAAGGCCCCATTGCAAAACAGCGTAGAACGACGACATAAGTTAATAATGTAAGTCACCAATTAAATACAAATTGCATGAAACATGTTTTTTAATCCAGAAATGCAAGAAAATTTGTAACATATTTCTAAAGTATTTTAATGCAAAATGATTAGAAGAAAACAAATTTTCCCACAAGAATTATAAAAATGTACTATGTCAAAAGCTCTTTTATGCGGGCCACTCCCAACTTGAATATCAGAAAAATGTGGTGTGACCAGTGATTTGTTTTGTTTATGAAGATTGTGTATGTGTGCAGCATAAGCAAGAGATTGTTTCTTCTGTACCTATGCCTTTGTTCTATTTTGTTATTACACTATTTTAAACTCATGATTCGAGAGACACATACACACACTCTCTAGCCCTGACATTTGTTCAGAACCATACGGTAGCTCAGATAAAAAAAATTCCGAGCCCAGAGGAAGATTTGATTCAGTCTATTGTGTGAAAAGTATTCTGAGATCTTCAAACGAAAGACAAAATAGCTGCAACAAAGCTTTGCATTTCAGTTCTATGTTGTACTTGATTTTGCACTTCAAAAGTCACACTTTGAAGCTCAGTGTATGTAGGTAAGTGATTTTTAGGTTTTTGTTTTGTTTTGTTTTGTTTTAAACACACTACCAAGTAGAAAATACAGCGTGGCACAGGCTCACTCTTATTGTCTTTACTTTGAGAAGTAATTTCAGAGAAACTCAATCCAGTTCAAGCAGAGCTATCCTAATTGGCTTTGATCAGTAAATCATCAGAAACGGCTCTGCTCTTGCTTGGTCCTTTTTTCCCTCTTCTTGTCAAAAGTGAATGATTAAACACTGGAGTTATGGTGAATTACAAAAACCTGCTTTGTATTGAGTTGGATGTGTTGCTATTCCACGCAATGTTTGCTTTCTCTCTCCCGTGGTAAGAATTGGCTTTACGTTCTTTAGTAGTACTGTCGTTTCTCACAAATTTATTAATATTTTTGCTCTGCACAGCCACAAAAATAATGTCAAAGGCCAAGTAAATTACTGACCTAGTAAGACCTGACGTTCAAGGCTCTCTACAATCTGGCTTTTATTTATTTCCCTTCCCCATCCCAACCCCTGGCCCCTGCCAGCATTACTTTCCCCACTGTTCACTACATAAATGATCTGTATTAAAACATTTTTAGAAAAGTCAAAATTAAAGCACTTTCAAAGCTCTTTCCCTCTCTTGACTTCTTCAAAACCCAACTTTCTTTTAGGGTTCAGTTTGGTTGGCACTTACCTCTATGGAATGCCTTCCCTGATAACTGTCAGGCACGCTGTGTCCTCAAACATCTGAGGCTTGTCTATACGGAACTCATCATAGACTACATTGTATTGCTATTTACTGTTTAAAGTTTGTGATGTGCTTTCCTCTAACAGTATTATAAGGTTTGTAAGTGTAAATACCTCTTTCTAGCTTTACTTTCTAGTATACTTATCATTTAATACAACACTGTACACTGTAAACTCTACTATACAATAGTATATGTATATTGTATATGTATATTGTATATACATATATTGTATATACATATGTTTGAAGTGTAGGCAATACTGTCATAAGTTTCCAAAATTCAAGCAAATATGCATCCAGTCTCCTCCTGCATAGAAGTAGAGTCTAATGCATCAGACAACAATCCTAGTTTATACGTAAGGGTTTTGGACCGAACATTCATAGATGTCTAAAGCATCCACAAATGGACATTATGGATCTATTATTCCTTTGAAAATATATGAAATATTTTGTGATTTGATGCTACTGCAATTTGTATATTTTCTGGGTAGAGAATTTATAGTAGTGACTCTCTAATAAGAAATGTTTAGTGGAGGTATGTGTTCAAAAATGTAGATTCTTAAGCTATATCTCTAGAAACTCTGATTCTATAAATCTGGATTAAGGCTATGTGATAAATCACCTGATATGTGAATTATCAGGTAATTCTGATAATGATGCTTCTCAGACGTGGTCTAAAATTTCAACAAAATTTCAAAGGGATATTTTATCCCAAAAAAGCCCAAGAAACTCTGTTTGAAAGAAAGACAACTCTTATATAGATACAAATTATATGTACACATTAAAATGTATCAATTTGGGGAAACCGGCTTTGAGTTGACATTTTATTAATTAATTAATTTATTTATTTATTTATTATTTGGGGGGGTGACATTTTAAACTGTCCTTAAGCAATGACAGTGATTTTCAGTTGATAAAGTTTTCTTGTTTATAAATATGGAACTATTTTACCAAAATATTTCTTTAAAATTACCATTTAGCCAAAACTCAAAGTCTTTAACCTACCATGGACCATACCATATGCTGCTTATTAACTGATCACACCTCATTATGTTCTTCATACGATAAATAGAACGTGTTCAATATGCACCAAAGCATTTCCCTCCAGATATTGTCTTTTTCCTCTAATCCTTTTTCCATTTCATCCTTAGGACATTATTAAAATTTAAAAAAATGTTTTGGTATAATATAGCATTTGTACAAGCAGACATAATTTCTTAACTGTTTTCCATATATTAATGACTGGACTAATCAATAAATATAGAAGAGGAAAGAGGTGTTTGGGGGTCAAACAATGGCTCTATTTAATGTGCTTTCTACAGGAGGTCATTTAGTTGCCCCAAGTCTTAGTTTTGTCAGTAGCAAAGGAGAAGTGAGCACATTGTACTCCCTACCTCTACACGTTGCTGTGAAAATCGAATGGGAAGCTAATACACAAATATTTTGGAAACTGTGATGTACCATACAACTACAGAGTTACATGTTTCTCTAAATGCTTTAAATTTGTTGCCTGGTTAAAAAAAACCCAGAAATCTCATTTTTAAAAAATGTTTATTTGTTTTTGAAGGAGAGAGAGAGCGAGATCGTGAGCGGTGGAGGGGCAGAGAGAGAGGGAGATGCAGAATCTGAACCAGGTTCCAGGCTCTGAGCTGTCAACACAGAGCCCAACGTGGGGCTCAAACTCACAAGCCATGAGATCATGACCTGAGCTGAAGTTGGATGCTTAACCAACTGGGCCACCCAGGCACCCTACTTCTAGGCGCCTCATTATTTTAAAAATTAAACTAATAAAATAACTATTTGAAATGTTAAACTTATGGTAGAAATATGTTTTATAAATATAATTCTAACAGCTATTTAATTAAAATATGCAGAATATTGATCACACTATCAGCAATGACTACTGTACTGTGTTCAGATCATTGTACTAAGTATTTAAATATTACTTACTTATAAGAAATAAACACTGTTTATTTCTCACAACCTCACAGTGAGATAAGTGTTATGAAGCTGAATAAATTGAAACGGAGCTTATAAATTTTCCCAAGGTCACTGATTTAGAAAGGGGCAGAGCCAGAATTTAAAGTCAGATCTGGCAGTGCCCAAAGACCATCTAATTAACCAGTATGTTATTTTATCTCTCAAAGTTTTCTTTCTTTACACTTTCCATATATCTGTCATACGCTGAACTATATATTGATCACAAGAAATTAGTTTTAAAACTGTAAACAACCATGACAGCAATCGATAATAATAGTAATAATGGGTTTTTTTTTTAAGCAGGTGCACCATATGTATATCATCTATCTAATAGCACCTATCCATGTCCCACTAAAATATATATGAAGACAGGAAAAGTACGCAGGCTAACAAAATACTGAAAAATAAAATTAAAAGATTACCTACTGTCTGAACTGGGAAAAATTCCTAACTACAAAATCAAAGGAGTGGAATTAAACAAAGCCAATATAGTATAAAAATGTAAAACAAAACAAAAAAGTAGCAACCGAACTGATAACTGGCCTTATCTCATAAACCTCTTCATCTTAAGGGGCAGTGGGGAGACATGTGCTCCTCTGTGGTCTGTACTAATGAGAAAAACAGGCAAACGCCACTCAGCTGCTTTTTCGAGGTAGTCGGAGGACTATTTCCCTCTTCCAGTCTTATATTTTGTCTTTCTACATGCTGTCAGAAATTACAACTTGTAGGGAAAATAAGGCAAAAGTAAAGACAGACAAGCACACTTTATGTAATGCATCCCACAAGCGCCATTCAAATGCCCACCTGAGAGAGAAAAAACTCTGGCTGGGATTGGAACTTTGCCTGTATTCCGCTGGTCTGAGGATTCTGTCTGGTAGGTAAGATCCCTCTGCAGCAGAATTGCAACAGGTGAGTACCAGCTACCTGAAGTTGAGCTGGATCTGCCTTCCTACTGTTGATCTTAGGTGGAGCTTTGACTGTTACCCAAGGTAGTCAGTGAGCACGTGCAATGATGGCTCACAAATTTATTCGGTTGGCAAACACTGGGTCTAGCTGTCACTGGCCCTTGCCATCTACCCTTGCTAAGGAGAGAGGAGGGGGAGTGGAGATAGATAGGGAATACTACTACCAATGTCAGACTGAGGTCATGTATAGTTAGGATGATCCAGCATCAAACAGTATAAAACCTAAATGAAACTTCCTTAAATAATGTTTATTGGCTCATGAAAGAGGAAGTGCAAAAAAAGACATTATCATGGTTGTTTGACCCCGAAACTCAACAAGGTTAGGAATTCAGTTAGCTACCAACTCTTTACTTTGCTGGGTAAAAGTTCAGCTTCATCCCAGAGCTATTCTCAGTTAGAGGATGGATGAAAGGGGCACTCTATCTACATGCTTCTTCATTCACATCTTCCTTAAGAACAAATAAGACTGCCCCTAGAAACCATTAGTAAATCTTGACTCATACCCATTCTTACAAGAATCAGTGGTAGGTAGGGGAAGGGAATAGGATTACCCTTTGGAACTGAGAGTGAAGTCAGCTCCCCTAAGAAAGCTGGCTTCTAGGAAAAGGGGGTTATTAAATACATTGGTGCTTTTTCAAGGAAGGAATAAAGAAAAAAGGAATGCCTGGTGCTCAGGATATATCATATATCCATCACAGATGCCTTGTGTTCCACAAAAGAAAGAAAACATCACTCTAAAAAGCCAAGTAACTTCTGTTTTTAAATTTTGATTTATAAAGGGATATAAAGAAAATTTTAAGAGATTGCACTATTTTTGTGATAATATGCATGAGAACTGATTGCTATGTGTGACATAATAAGAAAGATGTATTTGGTCTCTAACCCCAGTTCTACACAGAGCTCCTAAAACTCTTGTAATTTCCTGAGTGAAATTGGTGATAGTAGCATCCTACACAGAGCTCCTAAATCCCTTGGAATTTCCTGGGTGATAAGAGGGTCATTTGCTCTGAGGCAACTATGGTGGGCTCCTGGATGGCTTCCAGAAGGGAGCTGGTCACTAGCAAGACAAAGCCAGCCTTGGAAGTTTGGAACTTTCATCCCCACTCCATACCCTTCAGGAAGGGGAGAGAGGCTGGAGATTATTAGTAGTCAATCATATCTATGTGATGAAGCTTCCGTAAAAATTCCCAAACTATGGGATGCAGAGAACTTCCAGGCTAGTGAATACATCAAAGTGCAGCAGGGTAGCGTGTTCAGAGAGCAGATGAAAGTTCCACACACCACCACTTTGCCTTATGTATCTTTTACATTTTGCTATTCCTGAGTTGTATTCTTTATTAAAAAAATGAAAATGAAAATACAACATTCCAAAACTTACGGGATCAGCCAAAGCAAGATTAAGAGGGTAGTTTACAGTGATAAATGCCTACATAAGTAGCACCTGGGTGGCTTAGTCGGTTAAGCGTCCAACTTCGGCTCAGGTCATGATCTCATGGTTTGTGAGTTCGAGCCCTGCGTCAGACTCTGTGCTGACAGCTCAGAGCCTGGAACCTGCTTCGTATTCTGTGTCTCCCTCTCTCTCTGCCCCTCCCACCCCCCACTCACACTCTATCTCTCTCTCAAAGATGAATAAATGTTAAAAAAAAATTTAAAAAGAAGTTAGAAGAAGGATTTCAAATAAATAACCTAACACTTCAAGAAACTAGTAAACAAACAAAGCCCAAAGTTAGAAGAGGGAAGGAAATTATAAAGATTAGAGTAGAAGTATATAAAATGGAAAATAAAAACAAAAAAATTGATGAAACTAAGAGTTGGGATCTCAAAAAGATAAATAAAACTGACAAACTCTTAGCTAGACTAGCCAAGGGAAAAAGAGAGAAGACTCAAAAATAAAATCAGAAATGAAAGAGAAGCCATTACAATCAATGCCACAGCTTTAAGAAGGAAGGAAATCCTACCATATGGGACAACGCGGATAAACATGGAGGACATGATGCTTAGTGCTAAGTGAAATAAGCCAGAAAGAGAAGGACAAATACTGCATGATCTCACTTATATGTGGAATCTCAAGTAGTCAAACTCACTGAAGCAGAGAGAAGAATGGTGGCTGTCAGGGGCAGGGGTGAAGGAGAAATGGGAAGATAGCAGTCAAAAGGTGCAAAATTTCAATTATGAAAACGAAGTGTGTCCCAGAGAGCTACTAGAGAGCATCATGCCCATAGTTAATAATATGATATTCTACTAAAGAATTTGCTAACAGGGTACATCTTAAGTGTTCTTACCACACACACACACACACACACACACATACACACACGCACACACACAGAAAGTAAATAGTAAAATATGTAAAAACATTTAAAATAGTTAAACCTGTTTTCAAAAGCAAGCCATAAACACATAATAAAAATAACTACTGTTCTAATTTTAAGCTTTGAAAACAGAAAATAATAAAAACTTCAGTGTAAGTGGTAAATCGTATAAAGGCAGAGATTAATGGAGAAAGCATAGTATGCAGTAGGATTGAAAGATTCAAGAGCTATAGGTTTTTATTTCCATGAAGGGAAAATGATAGACATAAAAATAAATAACAGATAAGTACACAAATAAATAAATAACAGATAAATTTTCTCAAGAAAAAATTTTAAGATCAAGAAGATCAAATAAAATTTACGGTAAAACCAGATACAAAGGAAATGAAAATATATAGAGAAATACAATTTGGAATTTATAGTCAGATATTTAAAATCTGAAAACAATGTAAATTGAGTATATGAATGATATAATAGCTAGGGGAAATATTGCAAGAGATTTCTACTGACAAAAGTTTCAGGCACTAAATAGTTTTTATAAATTAATAATAATGCCCATGCTGGATAATCTCTTTGAGAAATAATAGATAGAAAAGTATTCAGTGTGCTATATAAACCTAGCATACAGTCAGCATCTAAACTTAGTTTTACCCAAAAGATTATAAACCCATCATATTTATGTATATTGATCAAAAGCACTAAATAAGATATTAACAAACTAAGTTAGAAATGCAATTTTAAAAGTCCTGGCAAACATTACCTTTTGGAAACTACCTTTAAGCTATGTGATCAAGGTTAACATCAACCTGATAAGTCCTACTGATAGCATGTTCCCTTGATATGATGTGATGAAATGGCACTTAGTTTCTGTGGTCTTCCTTCCAAAAGGAAGGAAGTTTAACTAAGAGAATAGCATCAGCCAGATCCTAAATGAGGGACATCCTACAAAATACCTGAGCAGTACTCTGCAAAACATCAAGGTCATCAGAAACAAGGAGTCTGAGAAACTGTTATAGCCAAGAAGAGCCTTAAGGAGGCAGGCCAACTAAATCTAATATGGTATCTTGGATGGAGTTCTGCAACAGAAAAGAATGCAACAGGGAAAAGCTAAGTAAATCTGAATAAAGTATGGACTTTATTTAGTTAATAATAATACTGTATCAATATTGGGTCATTAATTTAGGTAGCAAGCTAAAATAAGAGGTCAGTAATAGGGGAAATAGGGTTTAGAGTATAAGGGAACTCTGTACTGTCTTTGAAATAATTCTGAAAATGTAACAGTGTTCCAAATAAAAAGTTTATTTATAATACATTAAAGGAAATGTAAATCAAAACCATGTGACATAACACACATTAAGAAATGACTATTACCAAAAAAAATTTTTAAAAACCAGAAAATAGCAAGTGTTGAGGCACCTGTGTGGCTCAGTCAGTTGAGCAGCCGACTCTTAATTTCAGCTCAGGTCGTGATCCCAGGGTCATGGGATAGAGCCCTGTATCAGGCTCTGTGCTAAGCATGGAGATGGCTTGGGATTCTCTCTCTCTCTCTCTCTCTCTCTGTCTCTCAAATAAAAAATAAAATTAAAAAAATAGCAAGTGTTGATGAAGATGTGAAAAAATTGGAATGCTTGTCACTATTGGTGAGAATGTATAGTGGTGCCACCACTATGAAAAACAGTATGGTGGTTCCTCAAAAGCTTAAAAATAGAATTACCATATGATCCAGTAATCCCACTTTGGATATATACCAGAAAGACTTAAAAGCAGGGTCTCAGGGAGATATTTGTGCATCCATATACATAGCAGCCTTATTTATAATAGCTAAAATAAGGAAGCAAACCAAATGTCTGTCTTTGGGTGACTGAATAAACAAAATGTAATATATACACACAATGAAATATTACTTAACCTTTAGAAAGGAGGAAATTTAGACACATGTTACAACATGGCTGAAATGTGATATTGTGCTAAGTGAAATAAGCCAATCAGAAGAAAAATACTGGATGATTCCACGTATGTGAGTTGCTTAGAACAGTCAAATTTATACAGACAGAAAGTAGAATGCTGCTTGCCAGGGGTTGGGGGGAAGGGGGAAATGGGGAGTTGTTTCATGGATACAAAGTTTCAGTTTTGCAAGATGAAAAGAGTTCTGGAGAAAGCACAATAATACAGGTGTACTTACACTATTGAAGTGTGTATTTAAAAATGGTGAGGAAGGAAAATGTTTTGAGTGTATTTTATCACAATGTAAAATGTAAAAATGTAAAAATTAGGAATAAGAAAATGTTTTTGAAAAAACACATTAAAGGAAGCAATTCAAAATTACGATCATCCCATAAATACAGATACAGTTTAAAACTAGAAAATTTGTCAGTAGCATACATCAATATATATATAACAAAAACATGATACTTTCAATAGGTATTAAAAGTCAATAAAATACAACCCCATATCTAGAAAATACCATTCTGCTAGAACTATGAAATGGAAGGAAGCAAGATCAACATGATAAAGTGCATCCTTTACCGAACACACAAATAATGGTAACTGAGTAAAGTAAAATCAGGAACCTAGTGAGTTAATATTTAAGTATACTTAATTAAATCACACATTAATCTTAACCCATAATTACACTTAAATATACCTTTTGAGATTTTCATCAGATTTGGTCATCTTAGTAAGAGATAAAACAAAAATTGTAGCTATTGGAAAGAAGTTATTTGCAAACAAAATATACATTTCATGCAATAATTAAAATTGAGTCACAGGGCACCAGGATGGCTTATTTATTAATCGTCTGACTCTTGATTTCAATTCAGGTAATGATACCTTTCATGAGTTCAAGCCCTGCATCAGGCTCTGTGCTGACAGACCCTGCTTGAGATTCTCTGTCTCTGTCTCTCTCTACCCCTCCCCTGGTTGCATTCCCTCTCTCTCCCTTTCTCTCTCTCTCAAAATGAATATATAAACCTCAAAAAATTAAAAAAAAGAATTGAGACCTCTACTAGGTCCTGAACACTAGCTCATTTTATCCTTTTAATAACTCTAGAAAATAGACATATTGACATATTAGGAAACTGAGCCTTAGAAAGGTTAAGTGCAAAACTAGTAAGTGGACCCAGTTCTCACTTGAATCTCTGTCCATCAAATCCTAAAGCCTACTTTTTTTCATTTCTCATGTTATTTCATTTAAACTGTACCTCTGATTTACAAAATCAGAGATTTTTCTGCAGGGCTACATAGTTCACCAAAATTATATTTTTAGAAAATATTTCAGAGGACAGAGAGAGGAAGGCAGAAGAAATATACAAAAATATTTCTGGGTGAGATTAGAATTATTTTTAATTTTCCTCATTCTTTTTTGGATTTCCCAGTTTTCTACAATGATGATATTTTACTTTACTTTGACTTAGAAAAATGTAATAGACATTATATTTGAAAACAGGCTCAAAAAAGCTTTTAAGTCTTTGAAAGCCCAAGTAAACAATGAAAATTTAAAGCAGGGCTGGATGAGTATCTGAATAAGAAATCTATCAAAATGAAACTGAATGGATTTTTTGTTTACTTTGTTTGCATAGTTTATGGTTTACTCTAGAAGAAAAAAGCACGGTAGGTTTTGTAAGAGTACTAGAGATTCAAGAGTCTTCGTTAGGTGCTTAACATCTCTGTTTTAAAATGCATCTTTGTTTATTTCATTGTTTGTAAATGCCTTTTACTTCTGGTTCTGCTGGGGACTCCCGCACTCAAAATCTCTGACCCGCTTTAATGACAAAAGGCTACGAAGGTTGTACCACCATCTAGTGGTAACTCGGGCTAACTGCAGAACCATTCATTCATTCATTAGTTCCATTTATCCAGGAGGTAAAAATTCTTGTGTACTTGCTATGTAATAGACATTTTGCTGAACCTTTTGGTTTTAGTATTCAGCACTCATACATGGTAGGCAGACTTTTAATATGGCTCCCAGTGATCCAACATCTCCTGGTTTCTTGGGATCTACGCTCTTGTGTAATCCCCTCTAGTTTGTTCTGGACTGGAACTAGTTAGCTTGCTTCTTAAAAAAACAAAAACAAAACAAAACCAGAATATGGCAAAGGTGATGAGATGTCACTTCTGTGATTATGTTAAATAGATTGTGACTTTCATCTTGCCAGATGGCTCTTTTTTGATGACTTTAATCAAATTATCATAGTTAGAGGGTCCATCACCAAGGAACTAAGGCTCTATGTCCAATCACCCTTAAGGAACTGAATCCCACCAACAAGCACATGAATGACCTTGGAAGCGGATTGTTTCTCAACTGAACTTCAGCTGAGACCCAAACTCTGGCTGGCACCTTGATTGCAGCCATAGGAGAGACTCTGAATTAGAGGGCCCAGCTAACACTATCACACATAAACTATGAAGTAATACATAGGTGTTATTTTAAGCTGCAGAGTTTGGGGGATGACTTTTTAAGCAGTAATAGAAAACTAAAACAGCACAATAACTCTCTAAGGGAAATATCAGTATAATTCTTATTTACAGAAACTTAAATCTGAAAAGAGATTAAATAATTTAACCAAGCATAGAAATAGATACAACCAACAGGTGGAATTCAAAATTAAGATCTGTTCGATTTACTAAACCATGTTCTTATCAAGTCTTTAATGCTGTCATCCTGTTTAAACATTTCCTACAAGTCAGGCACTGTACAAAGGACTGAGGAAGCAGAGAGGAAAGACATCAAGCTCACAATCTTATTACGGAAAAGTGACAATTAAAGTAATCAACAGTTGCATTAGAGTATCTTAAGTGTTATATTCATTAGAGTGTTTAAATATGAAATTATAATGCACAAAAGATGTGCATCTAACAGCATGAGAAGGGGATAAAGGTGTATCTTAAGGCATGAGGTAAATCATAGAAAGTTTCTTCAAGATGACATCGAATTAATAATCATGTAGGATGAATTAAAAATAACATTGCAAATGGAAAAAAATATATGTGGAAATACATAGATAATTGAATATTCCCTGACTCCTGAAAAAATGGACATATTTTATTGTATATATGCACATGTATGTTATACATATTACATATATGCCTATATTTTATAGGAATGTATGTATATACTATATATTACACATATAATATATATGTAATTACTTGATTCCTTTCCTAAAATATAGACCTATTTTATAACTATCTTTTCTCCACTTATTTGCTTTTATATGTTTGATTGTTGTACTACTACAGTAGATCTTTAAGTCAGGTAGTATGGCTTCTTTAACTGTGTTCTATTCCAAATTTGCTTTGGGTATTCTATTTCCTTTGGTTTTCCATTAAATTTTAGAATCTCTTTGTCAATTTGTACCCAAAAAAAATCCTCCTGATATTTTGATTTGTATTACATTACATGCATAGAAAAATTTGGGAAAATATCTTAACAGCATTGAGGTTGTCAGTCAATGAACATATTTCATGTGTATTTATTTAGGTATCTAAGATTTCTTGCATCTGTGTTTCATAGGTTTAAACATGCTAATCTTGCAACTATTGTATTAGATTAATACTTAAGTATTTAATCATTTTTGTGCTATTGTAAATGATACTCTAAAAATGTTTCCATTTCAAATTCATATTCAATATTAGTATATAGAAATGCAATTATTTTTGTATATTTACTTTGTATTCTCCAGCCATATCAAACTCATTAGTTCTAGCTTCTTTTTGGCAAATTCTTTGAGATCTTCTACTTAAGTAATCAATTAATAGAGAGGATTTTTAATTATTTTTTCCAATCAGTATAACTGGGCTTTTGTTTTGTTTTATCATACAGCACTGCCCAAGGTCAGCAATACAACATAGAATAGAACTGGTTGAGAGTTGTCACCTTTGTCTTACTCTTCATCTTAGAGCAAAAAATATTCAATCTTCCAAAATTACATGATGCTAGTAGCTAGCTCTAGGATTTTTGTAGATGGCCATTATCAGATCGAAGAAGTTTCCTTTATTCCCACTTTGCTGAAAGTTTTTATTTTTATTTATTTTTTTTAATGTTTATTTTTCTTAGAGAGAGACTGAGGGAGGGAGGGGCAGAGAGAGAGGAAGACCAGAATGGGAGGCAGGCTCCATGCTCTGAGCTGTCAGCACAGAGCCCAACATGGGGCTCAAACTACAAACTGGGAGATCATGACCTGAGCCAAAGTCGGAAGCCTAACCAACTAAGCCACCCAGGCACCCCTGAAAGTCTTTATCATGAATTAATGTTGAATTTTATTAAATATGTTTTTCTTTACTTATTGGAGTGACCACATGAATTTTCATCCTCATTCTGTTGTAGTGAATTATCTTAATTGAATTTTGAGTGAACCTTACATTCTCAGATTAATTCTGCTCGGTCTTCATGTATTATCCTTTATAAATATTGCTGGATTGGGATTATTCATATATTCTGTAGACATTTTGTGTCTGTGTACATGAAGGATATTTCCTTATAGTTTTTTTAATTCTTCCTTAAATAATTTATAGATATCAGCTGTGAAGTAATCTCACCCTTGGATTTCTTTATTGGCAAAGTTTAACAATGAATTTGATTTTTTTAGTGAATATTCAAGTTATCTATTTATTCTGGAAAATTTTTGACATTTATGTTTTTCAAGGAATTTGTGCCTTTCATTCTAGTTGTCCTAAATATGCTTTTGTTACACTTTTAATGTCTGTGGAATTAATTCCTCCTCTTTCATTCCTAATATCAGTAATTTCTGTCTTCTCTTTTTCATGATCAATTTGGCATGTTATTTATCAATTTTATCTTTCTTTTCAAAAGTCATCTTTTGGTTTCATCTGGTTTCCTTCCTATTGATTTTCTGATTTTAAACTCATTGATTTGTGTTTTATTATATATTGTTTTACTATCTCCTTCATTCTCCTTGCTTTGGGTTTAATTTGTTCTTCTGTTTCTAGTGTCTTACAGTAGAAGCTTAGATTATTAATTTGGAATCTTTTTACCTTTCTAATATATACATTTAATTACATAAATTAGGGATCATTAAACTTTTTCTGTAAGGACCTGACAGTAAATATTTTAGGCTTTGTGATCCATGTGGTCTCTGCTGCAACTACTTAACTCTGCACTGTGGTATGAAGGGTGCTAAAGACAACAAATGAATGGGTATGTTCCAGGAAAACCTTATTTACAAAAATAAGCAGTGGCATGAATTTGGCCAATGGGCTATAGTTCACCAATCCCTGCTATGGATTTTTGAGATTAGGTTATAAAAAGATGGTGGCTTCTCTCTTGGGGACACGGTATTGCTCGCTCTCAGACTGCCTGCTGTAGGGGAAGCCAGCTGCCATGTCATGAAGGAGTCCTGTGAAGAGGCTCACATGAATGAGATTGGTAGCAGATCATTGAAAATCTGCCAAAAGTCATGTGAGTGAGTTTGGATTTTCAGCCACTGGAGCCTTGAGATAATTGGAGTCCTATCCAATACCTTGATTGAAGCCTAATGAGAAACTCTAAGCCAAAAATACTCAGATGAGTTGAGCTCTGATACAGGACTCACAGAAAATGTCAAAGTAAAAACAATGTATCAGTGTAGGCTGCTAAATTTTGGGTTGTTACATAGCAAATTCTATAACTAATACAAATGGATAGTGTAACTACCTAACAGTATACTACTTGCTCCCTCCTTTATGCCATTGTTATTACGCATTTTTACTTTTATGTATGTTATAGTAACCCCCATATATCATTACTATATTAGCTTTAAGCAGTTAGTTGTCTTCTAGAATGATTAGAATTACAAAAAAGTGTCTTTTATACTTACCTTGCTTGAATCTGCTTTTTAAATGCCATTTCTCAATATCTTCATTTCCTTGTACTGATTCAAATTTTTCTCTGGCATTCTATTCCTTCTGCGTGAAAGACTTCACATAATAGTTACAGTAGCACTAGGATACTGGTAATGCATTATCTTAGCCTTTGTTGTCTAAAAATAGTTTTTGTTTCACCTTCATGTTTCAAAGATATTTTCACTGGGCATAAAATCTCTGAGCTGACTTTTTTAAAAAAAGTATTTTAAAGATGTCACATCGACATAGTGCCTGATAGTCTGCTAAAATTCCTATCTTTGTTCTTCTATATGTAATATGTCTCTCCTTTGGCTACCTGTACGATTTTTTTTACAACAACAACAAAAAGATACAAATGATGTATCAAGGAGTGTGTGTGTTGTGTGTGTGTGTGTGTGTGTGTGTGTGTGTGTGTGTGTGAATTTCTTCTTAGGGTTCTCTGAGTTCCTTTAGTTTGGGGTATGATGCCTTTCATTATCATTACTTTTAGAGAATTCTTAGCTATTTCCCTTTGCCTATTTTGTTTCATCTCCTCTCTTGCTGATACTTCAATTACAGATACTTTAACCTGTTTGATATTACCCCAGAGTTCTTGGATGTACAAGTTTTTTTAATGTTTCACTTTTTTTCTCTTCATTTTCAATTTGGTTAATTGCTATTTACCTATCTTTAAGTTCACTGATTCTTTCCTCAGTTGAAGTAGAAATAATTCTTCATTTCTGATACAGTATTTTTTAAAAATTTCATTCCAGTTACATTTGACACTGACTGGAATTTTTATCTCATTATTGAAATTAACAATCTATGTATGTATATTGTCTCTTTTTTTCTCTAGATATTTTGACATACTGATCATAGTTATTTTATAGATCCTGTCCACTAGCTCCAACATCTGGAACATCTTTGGGTCTTAGTTTTTAGTTGTTCCAAATGCCTGCAGCACAGAAGTCATTCCTCTGTTTGTTCTTGTGGCAGTAAATTGTAGTTTGTCATTAGGTGCTTGCTAGGGTGATGGTAAGGGACAAGGGACATATTCTCTGTTGTGCTGGTATACCTCAGTTTTAGGTAGGCTTCATGTGCTTCGGTCTTGGAACTGGAGCTTTTTAGCAGTCCTGTCCCTCTTCTCCATGGCAGCCAAATTCTGCCTTGTGTCTGCAGCTGATTTGTGCAGGAGAGAGTTTCTGATCTCTCTTCCAGTGGTGAAAGCTTCTAATGGTATTAGTATAGGAAACTGAATGCAGGGTTCTTTTCTGCCTCTCCTACAAGATAAGGTTTTCTTCTATTCTTCTCCCAGGAGCAATGGGTCCTTCCTGTGCTCTGAAAGTGACAAGGTTTGCTGTCTTTTCCCTAGTGCTGTAAGATTTTTGCTCCATATGAGAGAAGGATCTGAGCAGAGGACTAGGTTCTTTTCCTTCTCTGCAGTGGTTGATGATCACCTCCTGCAGGCCTGAAACAAGAAGGCAGTTCCCTCTGGTCAGCAGCCCTGCTTCCTCCGGTCTTTCTAGGGAGTTCTCATTGAAAGTCTGTGGAAAGGGACTGCAAATGAGTGCAAATTCCCACTGTGTCACTTCTATATTGTCACAGAAGCCTACACTCGGCCTTTAGTGACCTAACAAACTTGATTTCTTCTTACTCTTTTGCATAACTGGTGTCTCTTCCTTACATGATCTGCCACAGTTGAGCCAATATGGGTGATCCTCCTTAACCTGTCCCTCCCTTGAACTCAATCTATTTGGTTGTCTTTTACCTCAATTCTTTGATGAGTCCATGAAGAGTTATGATTTTGTATTTTCTTTGTGTTTATCTTATAGATAAGGTAGAAGTGCTGTTCTTTCCAGAGTTCTACATGCTAGACAAAAGCACAGCCACTTTAACTTTTGAAACTCCTATTATATTGTAAAATGAACTACAAAAACAGAGTTGAAGAACTGGATTATGAATTAAATGTTTTTATTAATCAAATTAACAGTTTAAGACCAACCAATACACACAGGAGACTCTTGTTGGTAATTTTAAAAATCTAAATTTAGGGGCGCCTGGGTGGCTTAGTCGGTTAAACCTCCGACTTTCGCTTAGGTCATGATCTCGCAGTTCGTGGGTTCGAGCCCCGCGTCAGGCTCTGTGCTGACTGCCAGCTCAGAGCCTGGAGCCTGTTTCAGCCTGTGACTTCCTCTCTCTCTGACCCTCCCCTGCTCACGCTGTCTCTCTCTCTCTCCTAAAAATAAAAAATAAAACATTAAAAAAAATCTAAATTTAAAGCTTTCTTGAATGCGAGGCCAGGTCTCTGCTGTGATATCACTAGAAACCCAAAATTTAGGAAATTGGAAAGGAGAGAAAAAAGGAGAGTAGCCAGGAGCACTGTACACTTGATACAGTTTTGTCATTAGCACTGTTGCTCTGCAGCATGGGGGATGGGAAAAAGGGAGGAACTGAACGATAATGAGACTTTAGGAGAAGAAACTATAACCAAAGCCCTTGTGGAAATAAATGAGAGAAGAAAGGCAGATTTTTCAAATGTTGGTCTATGAACGCGTGCCTTAAACAGATTATTTTTTCTTTCCTTTATCACAAGTTGTCCCTGATTACCCCAGTATAAGGTAATATTTCACTCCCTAGAACCCTTCTCTTGTGGTATATCACATATTACCTTCACTGATGGCTAGCATCTTGTTTACATGAGCCTTATCATTTTAATTAGAATAAAGGCTTTATGAGAGGAAAAGACAGGTCCCATCATTATTTATATACTCCTTAGAACTTAGCAGAGTATAACTATACAGTAAATTTTTAAGTGACAAAAGGCAATCGATTTTCTCTACAGGGATATTAACCATTTATTTAGTGTGTCTAGGTATATCATGATACTGATCTCTTGATGTTCTCTGACCAAACTCTATCAGGGACTCTGATAGAAATGGATGAGCCCAGAAAATACCGTTGTCTCTGAAATTTTCTCGAGGGCACAGAAATTCTGTTTATAGGCTAACGGGGCAGGAGAAATAGATGTTCTTAGTACACACCTCTGGTCCCATGTTATCTATTTATTCACCCATCTACCTGTATATAACTTCATGATTTATCATTCTGAGTTTCAAAAATTACTCTTTTCCATCTGTTTGAAATAATCTTTTGGTTGTCTCTCAAATTTTTGTCTGATTTGGTGTTCATTCTGGAATTTCCTTACATGGCAAGCCACCTTTGGGTTGTTGACTGCATTTCAAACACTGGTAACATCTCCTTCAAGATTCCCGCACTAGAATATAAAGGCAAACAAACATCCATGCTGTTTCCTCTCCTGTTCAGTTCTGCATTTCCCAGTGAGAAGGAAGCAGGCACACAGGATCATTTTACCTAGTCTTTGGACCATCAGCAATATACTGTTTTGCTCCAGGCAGTTATTTGGCATCAATTAAAGAATACAAAATTCACACAAGCTATGAATGTGTGCATATTTCTGTGTGTGTGTGTGTGTGTGTGTGTGTGTGTGTGTGTGTGTGTGTAGCATGGAGGGTTGGTGCCAGCAGAGAGACGGTGCTAAGCAGAGGGANCTCTGTGTGTGTGTGTGTGTGTGTGTGTGTGTGTGTGTGTGTGTAGCATGGAGGGTTGGTGCCAGCAGAGAGACGGTGCTAAGCAGAGGGAAGGAGGATCAGAGTACGGGGAAGATCTAGGTGTTCTATAAGGATGAAACAAGGGGTGGGGGGGGATGTAGACACACAACCTAATTTATTTTATACAGAATTTCTCTCATATTCCAACTTGGGGCATTCTCTGAGGTAGTCATCTCTGTTTTTACAGTTCTTTAGTTAATATTATGCAATCTCCTAAGCAACTCACCAGAGGCGTGCACCTAAGGTGGGAACATATTTCTGGCTTATGAATAGTGTGTTTCTTGTTTCCATTTACAGAAAATTTCAGAGTGTCAAATAGTTTCAAATGTAATCTATCTACTTAATGTCAGAAAAAACCTTTTTAGAAAGTTATTTCATTCAACTATCACTCTAAATAATGTTGGATTATAACAAAGTTATTAGATAATTTTCATTTATGAAGTAGGAATAGTTCTTTTTAATAACTTTTTCAATGTTTTTATTTTATTTTTGAGAGCCAGAGAGAGACAGATCGTGAGCAGAGAAGGGGCAGAAAGAGAGGGAGAAGCAGAATCCTAAGCAGACTCCAGGCTCTGAGCTGTCAGCACAGAGTCTGATGCAGGACTCAAACCCACCAACAATGAGATCGTGACCTGAGCCAAAGTCGGACACTTAATCGACTTAGCCACTCAGGTGCCCCAAGAATAGTTATTTCTTTTAAATAGTTCTTCTGCAGCATAAGCTCTGGAGACATCCATTAGTAGTTCTCTTCAAACTTAGTGTTTCGTGGAAACTCTATCCTCAGGGAATTCACTAAAGCACTGAGGCCTAACCTTTCTTCTCTCTACAAGGCCGATAATAATAAACACACTCCAGGTTTGATATGAAAATGAAATGGTGTAAACAATGCTCCTTGATAACTTGGAAGTACTCTGTTCTCATCTGAACACAATCTAATGTAGGTGCTCTTCTGGTATAAAACAGGAATTCTGTGAATGATTTAGAAAACCTACTGAAAATAATTGGTATCACCAAATCTACAGAAATAAAGAGTGAAAGCTACTCCTATCATTGATCAGAATGACGACCATGCATTAAAAGTGACTTTAATAAAACTGAAATAAGAAAGATTACTTGAAAGGAAATAGCAAAAAGCAAACAGAGGATTAAGGTTATTTGGATTGTTGAATTAAATAAATTATAATTTATAATGATAATAAATTAATGTATACAATTATAATTTGTTTTAATATAAAATAAACACATTCATATTATTTATGTTATATAGATATTAGATATATATATACTACTACTCAAAATTTCATAAATTTTGTAGGAAATTTTTTAAAGCCTGCATGAACACTCTTCATATGTAGTAATATTTTAAAATTGGTCTTGAGACCTTTACTGTAGTTTTGAAAGAAAAACATTTTAACAGAAGCACCTTCCTTTATTCTGTTTTCCAAAGTGCATTTCGTGGAGGTAAGTAGTTTGGAAAAAAATAAAGTGAAAAAACACACCCATGTGACTTAGTCTTCATAAAAATTCCACTCTTGCTAATGGAAGTAGAGTTTAGAAAGGGCTATGATTAGAATAATATGTCATAACCCAAACATTTTAAATTCCATTGGGTGAAACATGATCTCTAGTACTAGTCTGAACTATTGGGCAACCCTTTTTTGTAAGAGTTTGATTGCTAAAATCCCTAAATCCTTAGACATTTTTAAAAGTAAAATAATAGTATTTTTCCCATTGGTTTCACCTCTTAAATAATGAATTTTTATCCTTTGAAAAAAAGTGAACACTTTTTAAGCAATTAGTAGTGCTGCGGGTACCTGGTACATTCATCTAGATTTGCACAGGAAAATTGAAAACAGCCCAACTGTTTAACTGTAACTATTAGCTACTGAGCAATGCTACTCACTCCTGCCCTTGCTATGCTGTTGCTAGGCTCCCACACTCTTTACTATGAATTCTGCACCTAGCACACTGCAGAGGCTGGGATCCTATTAATTTAGCAACAGCAAGCCTAGCTTTTAAGAAACAGTAGTTTCTATTAGTTCCCATCACTACTTCTAGAAAGGATGATACAATGTTGGGAGAGCAATCCTATTTTGGGGGAATCTTGTGTTCATTCCTGCATTTCTTTGGCATGTACTTTTAAATTTTAATCAATTTTTAAATTATATATGTAATTCTTTGAAAGAACTTTAACTTGATTTACAGTCTTAATTGTATTTATGTTGTAATAATTAATTATCTGGTGTATGTTGGGTACTGCTACATAGCATTTATGCATATACTGTCTGAGATACAGAGTGTACCTTCTCCCTGTGCCTTTTACATCAAATGCCAAGTTTAAAGACTATCTGCATTTGTAACTGGATTCCCTACTTGGCTACTGTGGTGGCAGCTCCAGAAAATGAAATTTCCAAATATGCAGTTGCACTTTCTCATTTCCAATAGGACTTAATCTCCTTGTGAGGGCAACTTCCCTGGTCCACTGAAGATCTGTTGAATTTCTATCCAGCTGCACATCTTATAGCTGATCCACAGCACTTTTTAAAGTTATATTTTATTACAAGCTCTCTGTGGTCATATTGATTCATTTAAGTGAGGATTTCGAGCTCTGCTGTTCCACGTTTTATAAAGCAGTGGTTGCACTGGAAATAGTTCATCCTATTTCTCTCTCCCCTTTTAGTTCCTTGAGTCCTTTCTTGGCATTTGAAAATATTGCTAGCAGAGTTTGGAAAATGAATATCTAGTACTAGTACCAGGAGAAACTATTCAGTAAAACGAAGAGAAGCTAACATTCCAAATATCAGTGTGAAGTGTATTTGTTCCGATCGGAACTATTTTCCAAAACACAAACAAAAAAAATTAAATATATACTTTTCAATCTGGTCAACTCCCAATTTGGTATTATTTTTACAATGTGCTTAAACAAATAATTCTGTATGTTTTCTATATAACCTATTTCTCTACTGCTTATAGGATGTTCAAGTGGAAAAGTCTGAAATATGGAAATTGTGAAAGCAAATTATTTGAACCATCTTCATAGCTTCATTCCCTAGCCAGCCCAAGCCCTATTCCAGCTGTGTTTAATTAGGATCCTGTTAACCTGCACAGCTCCTCACCCAGCCATAGTCTCTGCGGTCTTAGCTAGAGCAAGAGATTAGGTGCTATTTTCCTCACTTGCAAGTGGGAATAGAATATATAAATTAAAATATAAAATCTCAAAATATATTTTTTATTAAACTTTATATTAAATGTAAATACATGTAAGTATATGCGTGTACTTTTGGTTTCTTGCCTTGTCATCAGAGAGAAAAATTAGAACCACAGATGTAGAGTAAGAGTAGACGAAGGCCCTCCGGTGTTAGCCACACCATCCTGGTACCTCTAATTGAATGTGATGAGGTGCCAGCAGGATTCTTGAGTCCCTTACTCCTTAGGATTAGGGGACTACAAGATGCCGTATCCTATACTAGACTTGGAAGCCCTCCCTTGGCTCATCCCTAACTTCTTGAATACATTCCTCAGAATAAATTGTGCCTTTGCACGGGGACTCCCAAATTTCAGCAGCAAACTCTATAAGCAGATGCCCCAGCACACTCAGACCTGGACTCTCTCAGTTACCACTCTATCCGAGACTTGAGATTGACTCCTGCAGGGAGGAAGGTCTACTGCTTCCTTCTTCACATTTTTCTTAATTCTTGTTTCTGTCACCCACAAGTGGACTCACCAGCACCTCTTGGAAAGACTTTCCATTACGGCAACACATTTCTGGGAATTGGTTAAGTTCAATCGTAATAAACAAGAAGTCAGCCACTCAGATGTGCAAAACCCGAGAGTGGAATTTATTATAAAGTTTCAGGATGCAACGATCAGAAGCAAAAATACTTGCTTGTCTGTGGAGTCACATATGATGCTCACTTTGCTTGTTAACAGGAGACTACAAGGCAACTACAAACATTCTTTACCATTTGAACTTCTTCTGATGTAATCATCCTCCATTACAGTGACAACATCACCGCAGAAACTTGGTTTGCTTTTTTATTCTCTTCGAAACGATATCATTAAACCACTCTTCTGAAGGGATCAGAAGAAACTACAAGAAATTTATGAGACTCTGTCCAGCTGTAGACCCTTTGCCCCTCTATCAAAGTTGGGTGAAATTAGCCTATGAGATCAATAGTTATTATAGGAGGTGGACAGGCCAACAAGGCAGATGATTTTCTAAGGTTTCTTTCCTGAGGATACCACACTAAAAACAAATTTGTTTTCACTCCAACAACCTCTTAAGGGGATTTCAGAACGTTAGCTGTTTGATGAATGCTACTATTGAGACAGATTGGGATGCTTCTAATATGCCATAAAAGGGATTGTGTTTCTGGTCTCTAGGTGAATTCTCTTGCTCCTTCTAATTGCAATTGGCATGTAATCCCTTGTGCCGTCTACCACAGAACTGTTTCTGTCTTCAACTCTTGCCTGGGGAAATAGTTTCTTGGGAAAGTATTTCAACAATTTCTAGGATATTTTTTCTAATTTTACTCTAAAATATATGAATCTGCAATGGATAAATGACTTTGTTTGCATAACCTTATTATTACATCCTATCAGAGAATATTCTTAAAGGCCAGGCCAGAAAATGGTAGTTTTAACAGGAAATGTCTGTCTAAAAAGACATTTGATCACTGAGAATCATGAAGAGACTCTTCTGGGTTGTCTTTTTCATGAGAGAAAAAAAAAGGAAATTTAAATATTTTAATTAGCTTATTTTCTCTTTTTTTCCAGCTTTACTGAGGTATAAAGGACATATAACTTTGTAGAAGTTTAGGGTGTACAACATGATGGTTTGATATACAAATATATTGTGTAATTATTACCACAAGAAGGTTAGTTAAAACATCCGGCCCCCCACATGTTCACTTTTCTGTGGTTAGAACTTTTAATATCTACTGTCTTAGCAACCTTCAAATATTCAATACACTCTTGTTAACCACAATCATCTGTACATTTGATGCCCGGAATTTATTCATCTTATAACTGAAAGTTTGTGCCCTTTGACCACTTTGACCCAATACTAGAGAATTAAAAGTTGCCTAAAAATTATAAAATAAAACTAATAACATTGGTTATTTACAGTAGCATATACTTACTAATTAATATTATAATGAATAATGCTATAGTTAATTATTATAATCGGTATAATAATTAACAGCATGTATTAATATAATAGATATTAATACTAATATGTTATGTAGAGAATATATATTACTACAGTATAATACCTTCTCATATGTTATTGCTATTACTATTATAAATAACCTGTTGAACTTGGCACCATGAAGAGTTGGGACGATATGAGGAAAAAAACTAAAGAAAGAAGAGGAACCTGGAAACTTACTTCCTATTTCCCAATTTTATTTCCTACAATATAGTCATATACTTTCTTGAGAGAATATCAAAGAGAATAACAAAGAGCAGTTTCAAGAAAGGCCTCCTTTATCTATTTGCATTTTTAAAAAACATTATTTTGGGAAAAGCAATTCTCAATTGCTTTTTTATTTAAATTACAATTTGGGAATCAGTGACACAATTTTAACAAATGATAATGTACAATTGTACAACTAACTCAACTAATTAACAATAGCGGTTTGTCTCAGGGGCTGGAAGTTGTGATATAGAGAGACAGGGAAAAAAAGGTCTGCAACAGCACCATTTCAGAGGAAAATTCCCTTTTTAGAAACAAGTTACCTGAATTAATGAGCTTAGCTGACTCACTGACTAAATCATATCCTTTCCTCCCTGGAAACTCCTCAGACAGAAAATCCTTCAAAGGTTTCTGCTTATCCTCTGAAGTGCAGAGCAAGTCCCATTTTATTAAAAGTCTCTCCACCTTTAATGAAGGAGATTAGTTTTACTTTCACTTTTTTTCCATCCAAGAATCTTTACCACAGAGAAAAGATAACTGACAGAGAACAGGTGGTATACAAATCCTTCTAAAGCAGTGACTCCTGCAAACAGGGCAAATGAGCAATATAAATATGCTAATGTGGTCATTCATGTCCTTATTATCCATAAATGCAAAACAATTAAGTGTGAAATGCTTTGGGGGAATAATTGAGGTAAAGTGGCTTTTATGTGCTGTGCGACAGCAACAGCGAAATGTATTTTGGTTCTCAGTTGCCCACTTTGTTGTCATCCTTGAGGACTTCACAGGAAGCTCTCCAAGCCTGTGGGACTCATGAATGTTAAACACCCACAAGCAAAGACTGCACCTATGAATGTAGAAAATGCATTTAAAATGCAGCTCCCATCTTAAGCCTATATGCTCTAAACTTAGAATTAAGGCAAGGGTCATAAGACTAAAATGCCTACAAACACCAGGGGATCATCTGAAGACTGCAAAGTTGTTTTCTGTTCTGGCTACTGATGCCAGGTTGTCTAGTGGGAATGCGGGTCCAGGCTTTTGGACCTCTCTTTTCAGGTATCATATCTGGGAGGGTTTGGAGCCTGGTGGTCTGTGTTCAGGTCCAAGCTGGGCTGTTTGTCAGCTGTTGTGATCCTACTGAATCTCTCTGTGCCATAACTTCCTCCTTTGTGAAAGTTAGATAATAATTTCAGTAGTATTTCAGAGGACTTTTTAGAAGATTAAATATTAGAACAGCATCTGGCACAGAGAGAATGTAATTACCATAAGCCACTAGTATCATTTAAGACAAGTCAGAAATCTAATTTTTTATTTGGGAGTCTTCTAACTTTTAAATGTTAGTAACTTATTTTTCTTTTAAAATTATTGGGTCTGCTATAAATCAACCACATCCAAAGTGAAAATCTGGACCAAGGGCCGTCAGTTTGTGACTTCTGCATTAAACTTATTTGAGACTGTTGTAAAGCTCTTAAGAATTTCTGCTGGTTTTGAGGCTTAATAGCCATTGTTTGTAATTATTTATTTGCTTGTATATTCTCTTTCCATTTCCAAAAGGACTTAAACCTTTGATAGTTTACACTAAAAGCCATAGTCTCAACTATCCTGGTAGTCAATAAAGCAAAAAAAAAAAAAAATACACAGGTCATTTTAATATCATGAAAATGTAGAAGCAGAATAAGTGTCGTAGACCACTAAAGCTTGGAAACCTTACTGACACTGAAGAGAAAATGAACACTGAGTTTCATGACAGCCAACACAAAAAGGGAAGTATCATGAGCATGTAGAGATCACATTATCCAATAGAAGGAGGTAGCATATCATGCTGTCAAAAGAGATCTTTCAACTTTGAACTCTAAAATTTCTAAAAAGGGTCTTTGTAAAAGGAACATTGGACAATTTAATGAAGAGTGATTTACGCAGCAGTTGTATTGAAAAAGTAGAGAATCTCTGTATGTAGTAGCTCCTTAAGCCAGCCCTCTGGGTGTGCTTATTCATAGCCATGTAAAAATATTTCCAACAGGCAGAAAGAGAGAATAACCTGCCCAGATATACCTGGACCACATAGAAATGAAACTCAGAAAATCTTGAAGTAAAAGTTGTTAATATTATCCCTATATTTTTAGCTTTCCCAAGTATCAACAACTTTAGTGTGGGTCCATATGGAAATGCTATAGCAATACACACATTTATGTGTTGACTAAAAGAAGATCCATTTACTCCACAAGTCAAGAATGTGTATGGATTGGTGGGAGGGGTAAGCAAGTAGGAGTGGAGAATAGCACAGAAGGGCCAAGAATTTTCAAACTGTAACTGTGGGGCCATTTAAGTCCTTGAAGGATTCTGGAATAGAGCTCCAGAATTCTGCAGCAAAAACAGCAGACAAATAACCTCACCTTGAGAGATTTTTGAGGGCAGTGACCAATTTTCTACTTCTATTATAGAATAACGTTAGAAGAACTTTAATCTAACTCCTGAAGAATGGCTGATATGGAACAGGCCTACATCCTGACAGGTCAGCGAGGTTTAAAAAAGCAGCAAAATAGACCCTGAAAATGAGTTCTAGTAAATGTACCATTAATGTCTTTCTCCCTCCTGGGAATATAAGTTACATGATGGCAGAGGTTATCATCTGTTTAGCATTTTCAGGTTGAGTGCATGATCAGAGTTGTTTGTTAGTGTACATTCAGAAACATACATGTATGATTTTCTTAATGACGATATTTGCTTTGTCATATTTTCTACTTTGTAGCTTATGCTGGATATAAGTGAGAAACAAGATCATTTGCTACTGAAAATAGGCTGATTTATACACAGATGATTCTTTAGAAAATGTTTTACGATCTTAGAATAATCATCACATTGTCTTCTCTGAGATATAATTTCTTATACTAATAAGTACATAAATTATTGTACAAATTAACACATTTGAAATGTCTATATATCTTTAAAAAAGGTAAGATTTTTTTTGTTCATCTATCCATTCATTCATCAGTCATCTATTACATACTTTCAATGGTTATTAAGTCTACACTAGGCATGGTGCAAAGTATTGGAAAGAAAATTGTGAGCCCACAGACCCCTGGGCTCAAGGGGTTGATGATGGAAAATACTTATATTGGGCTTTCTGTACACGAGAAGTTGTTCTAGGCTTTTTTGTATATATTATCATTTATTCCTTACAACCAGTCTGTAAATTAGGTTACTATTATTGTCTATATTTTGTGAGAAAATAGAAGGACACAGAGAATAGTCTTCCTTTACACCAAGAAAGTCTGGATCCACAACCCATGCTGCCAACAACCATCAGAGTACACGTCATTTTTCCCAATAAGGAATGTCCAGCATAGTGCCAGGCACACCATCTATATTTGAGCATTACATATTGAGTCAAACCTCTTATGGCCTAAAGGAGGAAAGGCTGTTTGTAGAGCATCAAACACATCTTCAGAGTAGAGTTTACTCCCCATCAGTTATTTGGCTCCCTCACAATACAGAGTGCAGAACATTTTTAAGAAGTTCAACTACCTCATTGGTTGGTATGTATTTGACTTTGCTAATCAGTGTGTAAATTTCTAAAATTTCTCATGTGAATTAAGTGGCTGTGGAAAATATTTATATTAATCTCAGACAGGAGTAATGCTCATTATTACTATTGCAATGAGTTGTACTGTCATCTGAAAAATCAAAGGCTCTATGCACAACCTCTTGTGGCTTTAGTCATTTTCTATGGGTCCTTGGTTTGACCAAATCAATTTAATATATGACAGCTAGAGAATTTATGACAAAGGACAAAACATAACTATGTTCATTGGGGAGGCCATTTTAGTTGCACATATACAAATTAAATTTATGTCTAAATTCTCCATAGATAAAGCTTTTGGAAGACATCCTGTAAGGTCCTAAAGAAAATAATTAGTTCACTCTTGAACAACATGGAGTTGAACTGTACAGGTCCATTTATATGAGGATTTTTTTCCAATAAATACAACACAGTACTGTAAATGTATTTTCTCTTCCCTGTAATTTCCTTAATAATGTTTTCTTTTCTCTAGCTTACTTTATTGTAAGAAGACAATGCATAATACATATAACAGAAAATATGTGTCAATCAACTATTATGTTATAGATAAGGCTTCTAGTTAATTGTAGGTTATTTAGTAGTTAAATTTTAGGGGTGGAAGGACTCAAAAATTCTACATAGGTTTTTGACTGCATGTGGGGTTGGTGCTCAGGCCCATGGTGTTGAAAGGTTAACTGTATTTATTCTGTGTAACTGAAAGAATACTGTATTTTTTATTTTCTTAGCATGCTTGTTGCAATCTACCCTTGCCTATGAAATATGGAGTAAGTGGGGATTATGCAGACAATCTAAGTGACTCAAGTATATTCATAGTCTAAGATCCTCTCATTTCTCTATTACAATATATTCCTTAAAATCACTGAAAAGCCCTCTGCTTTCTCCAAAATACATTGCTTAAAAAGGCTAAAATATTAAAAGGGGGAGAATGACAATAAACCAGAACAAGCAACCCATTTAATGGAAACTGACTAAAGGTCCTAGTAAGGCTTTGCTTAGATGAGACTCATAAAGCTGATATTAATTAATGATCTTTCAGGATCTAAGAGTAATAATTCACATGGGAATGGTTGTCAGATGAGATAGTGGGGTCATGAAAGGAAATATATCCTTCACTAGAAATAGGGAGGAGCTGAGGAATCTCTTCCCTTTTCCTACTGCTTTTAGGTGCATGATTTGCATGCTAAAAATCTTCACCAACGAGGACAGTTCAACTAGGAGAGATGCGCCAGACGCACACTTGCACTGGCTCCTGGGCCTTGTCAGTCCTGCTGGGCTGCTTTGTGTAACTTGGCATGGTGATGTGTTCAGACAGGATGGATCAAAGCGCCCAAGAGCCAACTGTGAGAATTCAAAGGCAAAAGGCTTCAGATGATCTGGAATGTATCTTGGTGTAAAGCTTCCCGGCGTTTTAATTTCTTGTAACATTTTACCTTTTGGGGCTTTGCAGAATTTAACTATGGTTGAAGTTAAGTGCTCAGCTGGGTGCCTGCTTCTATCATTTTTCCTAATGAATGCACTATGAAAAATTGGATTATCTTACTTGGATTTTCTTACCTATTTGTCTAAGCTGTTCAAATCTTTTCACTGGAACAAATTCACTGAGCTTCTTCCTGCTTCTGTGGGGGAATAAGAGATACAAGGATGCCCTTAACTGCTAGATAAATCTAGCTACTTAAGTGAAAAACCACAGCTGGATGGCTGCTCCAAGCAATATTATGAAAGTGGGTTAAGACAAGAAATATAGGGCCTTATTAAAATTTCAAGGTCGATTGAGACAGGCAAGATATAATGAATGGTATTGGAGTTCGGCCAGGTCAATGGTGCTAAAACTCACTCAAAGACATAGATAAAGTTGAGGCCCAGGCCTTTGTTTAACCTCTCATCCAAAAAAAATGATTCTTCTTTGCCAAAACTTTTGATGATATTCCAGAATATTTGTTTAATAGGTGACTCAAAAGCAATGCTGCCTTCAATTTAATCACCTTGAGGTCTGCAGAATCCAGGTGTTAAGTAGAAAATTAGTCAATTCTTATCTTTATTTCCTGTTTATTAAATCTCTGAAACAAAATAGCATATTAAAACACTTAAAACACAAAATGAAATGGTCACATATGGAAGAATATTAAAGAAACAAATGTCTACATCATGAAAAACTGCACAAGAATGGAATCTTAATTCTAGTGTTGAACTTGGGATGCATATTAATGAAAAAGTTTTATAGTCATCATCTAGGCAATATCTTTGTGTTAAAATAAAATAATGTTAGCTTTAATAAGAAAAGACACACAAATTTCACTATTGGTCAAAATTCACCCAAAAAACAGGATTAGGTATACATCTTCCATCCTATGAAACTTACTCGGACTTTCAGCCCCAGATTTCATTGTTAGTAGTCTTTTTTTTTTAAAGTTTATTTTTACTTATTTTTGAGAGAAAGATAGAGGGAAAGCGGGGAGGGGCAGAGAGAGGGGGCAGAGAGAGAATCTCAATCAGCCTCTACACCACCAGCACAGAGCCCAATGTGGTGCTCAAACTCACGAACCATGACATCATGACCTGAGCCAAAACCAAGAGTCAGACTCTTAACTAACTGAGCCACTTAGGTGCCCCCATTGTTAGTAGTGTTAGCTTACAATAAAATACTCTATGAATATGGAAAAAAACCCATCTCACTATTCTTTCAATGTACTTACTATATGGGACTTAAAAAGTCATTTTTAATGATCTTCTAAATATCATCTTCAATGATAATTAGAAAATAGAATTTCATTATGAACATTTACAGTTGCCTTGATGCTACTTACTTCTAGGACACTGATCTTAAATTTGTTTTTATATACATTCTTAGAGTTGGAAAGAATCAAAGAGGTCATCTAGTCCTATCTGTCAAATTCAGTGGAGGACCTTATCTCTCCTACCCATGAAAAAAATTTCCAATCATGCAGAACCTTGCTTCCTTACAAGGATGCTTGTCCCATTTGTAGATTAGTTATTTGAAAGTCATTCCTTTTATTGAGCTGAACTTTGTCCCTGTTATGACCTACACAGGTTTTAGTTGCCTTCCTCAGAAGAAAGTAGCTAATAAATTTATTGAGCTATGAATAGATGAGGTATACACTTTTCTCCCTGTATGTTATACTTCAATAAATTGTTCATATGAACAAAAACCAAATAAGGGAGGTGAAATCACCATATCTGAATTACTGTGGTTTTTCAGTAAAAGGTAAACCACAATTTTGAGAGAGATGCTTTCAAAGAAAACCCATTTAGGAAAATGAAAAACAGAGATAGCTTTTAACCAGTTAAGTATCTATAACACTTATGAAATGTCTCATTCAGACCTTCCTTTTGGAGTCAGAACACCATCAGAGAAATTAAAAAGAAGTCCAAAACTTACATAGGTACATCTCCAATGCATCAAAAGTGAGTCTAGTTCCTCTTTTGTCAAGATGTTTTGACAGAGTTTTGGATTGAGGAATCCTTCATATAAAATTTTAGTGAATTTATTAAGAGCCATTATAAATGAGAGAAAAAGAGAGATGTGAGGAAGAAGGACCAAGAGAAAGACAGATTACGAATGGAGAAAGATGGAAGTAAATCCGGCTAATCTCTATCTATAAAACAGCTATATAATAACTACCTGGAAAAATTCAAATAATAAAGATATCTTGATCTACACTGTGAATCCAATTTAAACCAAAATGGACTTCTTTGTAGAGAGCAGACTATTTTGCTTGGTTAGATTTTTTAAATCTTAAACAGTTGGCTAGCACCTGCATCATTGTGTGATACTTGGAAAGTACTAAAAGTTTCATATGTGCCAAAAAGGGCTTATCCACACACAGCCTTATCATATCCTTCCCCCACCCACCCACACATGCTATGAGAAATAAGCCAGGGAAGTCACAGTGGAAAAAAACAATCCAAAAACTTTGTTATATGTCAACAAAACCTTGTGCTCCTGCCTCGAGAAGCCAAGTCAAGAAGAGTAGCTATAAGACAACGTCTAACAAGTAACATTACTTTTGAAGTAAAAATACTTATTTGACCCAAAGATAATGCCAGAGGGAAACAGTAGGCACAGACATAGGGCAACCTTGCCTTAAGCTATGAAGTGCTTGTAATCACATTTCCAATAACCTGTACAGAATAGGCATGATCTATTAAAAAGGGAGATCATGAAATCATAAAAATTAGTTCAAATTTTAAAGATTTCATTTTTATTTTTAATTTAATTTTATCTTTGAGAGAGAGAGCACATGCACATGAGTGGGAGAGGGAGACAGAATCTGAAGCAGGCTCTATGCCCAGTGCAGAGCCCCAAGTGTGGCTTGATCTCACAACTGTGAGATCATGACCTAAGTCAAAATCAAGAATTGGACGCTTAACTGACTGAGCCACCCAGGTGCCCCAAGACTTCATTTTTAATAAGAGGATTTCTCACAAAAGTATAAATTCTTGTAACACATTTGAGTTTGTCTTTGCAAATTCTGATAAGAAGAAAGTTGGAACCAAGAAATTTAAAGATGTTAGATGCTCCTAAAATTGAAGATCAATCAGAAATCTACAGAACACATTTTTCAAATTATGATATGTCTGTCGACTGGTACAGAAAACTTAATTTATCAAAATTGGCAGAGACCATAATTGGGCAAGAATTCTGAACCTCAACTAATTATATTTGGTTTAGGAGAATGAAGGAATCTTCCTAGAATTCCTTAATGTTTTTAGCTGCTGAGAGCAAAACTTTACTTAATATGTGGATTGATGGTCAATACTTGCTGCTGAGAGTCCTGCAATTTGAATGATATTAGCTTCTATATTCAACAAATATTTGTTGGGACTACAATTATTGGCTAGGCACTGGGCTAGGTCCTGGAGCTATAGCAAGACAGCCTCTTTCATGCTGGACAATTCCAGTCAGGGCTGGGAGGGGAAAGCTAAAAACTAAACAGCTATGTGATGTGTGTGTGTGGGTGGGTGGGTGTTATGGGTGTGTGTGCATGTGTGTGCATGTACATGTGTGCATTAATCATGTAGTAATAAATAATAAAAAGAAATTAATGAAAGTAAGGAAATAGTGTATATGTATGTATATGGTGGGCTAGAGTCAGGGCATCTTATTTATTGAAGTCCAAGAAGACCTCTCTGGAGAAGTGGCATTTGAACTAATATCTAAAAGAGTAAATGAAACACCATCTTCATGCTTTGGGATCTTTGGAGAGGCAAAACCTAGCAACAGAATGAAAGTGAGTAGGAAGAAAAGGACACAAATGTTAAAGAAAGAAATTATATCTAGAAGATGGGAGAGAACACCAGTAAAATGGTACTGAGAAGTCAGGTAAGATGAGGACTGAAAGCTAAGCTTTGAATCGGCCACAATGGGAATTGTTGACAAAAAAGTTTTCAGTGAAGCTATTGGAACAGTCTGACTGGAAAGGGTTAGGGAGACTAGGAAAGTAGAATAAGTATAAACATCTCTCTGGAAGAGGTTGGCATAGAGAAGTGGGGTAATACCTGGAGATGCATTCTAGACATCATTTTTTATTTCAGTTAGGAGATAGCCAAGTTGATGAGAGTGATTTAGAATACAGTGGAAAATCAATGATGCAAGATATAGAAGAAATAATTGGTAACTGAAAGTCCTTGTGTCATTGAGGATCCAATGCACAAGTGGAGGGCCTTGGACGCAAGTGTAGTATGGGAAGGTAGTCCAAACAGGGGCAGGTACTGGGCTGTGGTGAGTAATGAAAAACAGGTAAATCGGCAGGTATCAGAGAGTCAGTCTGCCTTGAACATTCAGGATCCCTGCAAATTCTTGCTGGCTGTGCCAAGAATGAAAGACCTGACCATTCTTTACCTGGGCCAATATTCAGGATGTTTTGGGGTTTTTCTGTTTTTTGTTTTTTTACAGCAAGCAACTTTGAGGTGACACCTCTCTTTGGGACAAAAAGCAGACTGACTGACTGCTTGCTATGAAAACAGCTCTTAGGCTATAGACAATGACCTAGGCATCTGGTGTGCCATTTGGAAGACAACAGACTGCAGATTAAAGATCCTTCTTTTTATATTTCTGAGGGGTTGGTTGTAATAAGTCCATTTTCATTCATAATTTTGTCTATTTGGTTGCTGTCTCTTTTCTTTTTGATAAGTCTGGCTAGAGGTTTGTCAATTTTGTTTATTTTTTCAAAAAACCAACTCTTAGTTTCATTGATCTGTTCAATTGTTTCTTTGGTCTCTATGTNTTCCAAACTGGAATGAAGTGCGTTCCTCTTTATTATATATTTGTATGTTAAAGAAGGTCTTTCCTCTGAGGGTGAGCGTTACTCATCTATTACCCCTGTGATTATTAGTAATGACATCAAAGAATCACCAGGAGGGTCTAAGCAACCTTGCATAAGTCACAGACTGGCTTTAGACTATATCTTGGTTATCTGAAATAATGGCTCCCCTGGGATTTACTCAGTTTGCTGAGTTCAGGACCTTGGGGAGTAGAATTGAAGTCAATATTACATGCTGACCTCATCCTATTGCTTAGAGTCTTGTTAACAGTAGCCTTAATGAAATGCTGCATGAGGCAAATAAAACAGATTTGGTCCCAATCTCTGAAAGATTAATCAGGGTGTCTAGTGGAGTGGCATATTCATATGACAAATCTAGTTTAGCCAAGAATGTGTGTGGCAATGGGATGGTTTGCTGCAAGAAGCAATCCATCACAGGCCTTGTGCATCATAGTAGGCTCTTGCTAAGAATGCCAAGAATGCACGGCCCTGACTGCTCTATACCCATACCCTTCTTTGGGGTTGGTTTGACAGCAAGTAAATGCGAAGGCTGAAGTAATGTCTTCCTCTCAGACGAAGAGTAGGCTCCACACTGGTTTCTATAAAAAGAGAGGATTCCCCACCTCAGTGTCCTTCAGTTATGCCTCTGTAGTACTCATCTGGTCCATATATATAGTGTCAATTCTGTGGGACTTGCATGCAAGAGCAATAGAGGTAAATCTGATGCTCATGCTGTTTTTTGTGTGGGCCTTTTTTGTGACTTAAAAGTCTTATGTCCTCTGCCAGCATCCATGAAGCATTCACACACTAAGTTATGAGCTTGTAATTAGGTTAAAAGCAAATCTCAGATCCAACAATAGGTTTAGTAGAGGGAAGACGAGGTAGCTCTTCTCTGACTGAAATCAGAAATCTGAAAATAAACTTAGAGTAACAAAGAGGGGAGTATTGGAAGTTTGAAGGAAAAGAAAGTATAAAAGGTCATCTTGGGAAGTAGAACTCCCAAAGGATTGTTTTCTAGTACTAAGGGCCTCCTTGAAATGTGGGGTCATAAATTTAAAGGGATACTCATCACTGCAGTGGGTGACTTGTGACTTTTTCTCCAGCCACATTCAAATTGCTTGTAGGTATGGAGAAAGTAGAGTGTTAGGTTTAATTAGAAGTGTACTTTTGACAGGTAAGTCCAATGGAGAGAGACAGGATCAGGGTTGCTGACAGTATATAATTATACTAGCAGGGAATAATTAAAGGATTAGACCGTGAAATCCAAGCTGCGGTAAGGGATGAGGTCATTAGTAAAGAAAAAGAATTATTAGAAAAATTGACTAGGAACAATGAAAAAAGTCTTGAGGTTAACAGAACTGGAAAAAAAATAAAGATTATGGTTAGAGAATAGAATGATTGAAAGTGAGGGGTTTTTTTTTGTGAGGTTATTGGTGATGATAAAACTGTGACCATAGGGTAAGTGTAAGTTGTGAGGTGGTAGTCATGTCTTTAGAAATAAGTAGGCCAATGGGCCATAGTGGGTGCATGGACTTTCTGCATGGGTGTTGAAATCTCCAAGAATGATGAAAGGAGTACAATACTAAGACCTTCAATGATTGAAGGGAAGGTAACAGGAGGTGGGAAGAAGGTTGCAGTGAGGAGAGGGAGTGGGTTACATTATCCAAAGACACATGCTTTAAAATAAGTTGAGAGTAAAAAAAAATAATAAAATAAAATAAAATAAGTTGAGAGTTTGAATGAAGAAAGAGGAGCAACTGCCTAGAAGTAGCAATGAAATGAGAAGGATATGTAGCTTATTTTCAGGATCAGATGAACATGGGATTTGGGAGAACATAAAACTGCCCCCATTTAAGAGGACTGCAGAAGAAATAGTATCCTGAGAAGATAGCTGTATTTCAGCTAAGGCAAGTAGGTGAAAGAAATGTTTGGATAAGAAGTTAAGGCTATTGGTAACTGAAGCTTAATAATAAAGCTTGAGATCTTTAGCACAGAGTGGGAAGTCCAGAAAAGGGTGGGAAATTGGATGAAATTAGGGAGTGCACAGAGCATTTTTCCATAAGAGACCAAGGCTCAATGGACCTGGCATTAAGGGACTTGGATGTTGGGGCATCTAGAGGGGGCTGAGATACATTCACCTGTAGGTCATGGTGAGATTACTTCTAAGAAACTTTTAGAGGAAGTTATAGTCAAATCTGATTATATACTTTTCAGGAATTGTTGCTTATGTAATGTCTAAGAGGAGGTGAAGAGGATCACTATGTAAGTAGGAGTGGTTTTTACCAAGAGCAGGTATAACAAAATCTCTTTTGGGTAAAAAGAGATCCAACCCTTCTGTAAGAGATTTAATCTAAGGTTTTGAATACTTTCCCTAGGACTGGGAACTGAGCTATCCAGGGCTTAAGTAAAATTCCAGGTGAATGTGATGTGGAGATGGTTGGGGAGAAAGATGTGGGCGCAGCAGGGAGAAAGATCTTTCTGAAGCATCTTCTTCATTACTGTCAGAAGACAGACTCTCAACAACTACAGCAATGAACTTTGGTATAAGAGCTATAACCATTGATTAGGTCAGGTGAAGGTCACTAATTTTGTTCTTCCTAATGATTACCATGCTTAAAGAAACTTTTGGGGATCATGGACAGCTAGAAAATGACATGTGGTATTAATATGGCCACAATCACAAGAAGCAAATATGCAGTTGACCAGGTCATAAGAGGGTTTGCAGTATAGTCCACAGCAAGTACATATCCTAGTATCTTCAACCTCTTCTCTGAACATTTTGTTCAATTTCTTGCACTAACAAACACCTGCATATGATTAGAAAATGTTAACTGCCCCTACAGCTTTTTTAAATGGTGGTACCCCATTCCTCTCACATGAAAATAGGGTCTTGACATGAAAAGGTGCCATTCTGGTCCTTGAAGTTGCAAGGACGACACCTATGGAATAACAACGTGAATTATTGAGAATTTAGTTATGAATCTCCTAGTAAAGAATTATAATGGTGTAATTCCTTTGTTTTAGAAAACTAATCTTTTTCTAATACATGACCAAAATATTGGATTTGGAGAGTTTACATCCGTCTGCTGATTATTCATTTGAGAGCTTTTCCTTCAACCTCAACAAAATGATGCTGACCTATAAAGTAGCCAAGACCCTTGATGGCATGGCTATCTATCTCTGTCATTAGAATATCACAGATATGCCCATTCTCTGTATTTGTTCTATATTTGGTCTACAAATCATGACCATTACATTTTCCTACCAGCTATAATATCTTGGTAGATAGCAGGTAGTAAGCACAATAAACATGATTTTCAAAATTAATGTATGTGCAAGGAGGTGGCACACTTTTCCTGATTATTGTAGTTACCATAGCAAAACTGAAAGTAGTTCAAGCAGAAATGTGCTCATACACACTACGAATAGTTTTGTGTATAGACGTTAATCTGCATAAGTAAGAGGAAGTGAATTAGATGAATCTATTGGAAATATTAATACATGTTTTATTAAGTAAGTAAAGATTGAAACAAGATTTTGATTTTTTAGAGTAATAGTTTTATATGTGTATCAAATATCTGTTCAAGTTATTTAGGGTCTATACTCTCAAACTTGAAATTGTAGCTATAAGAAAAACAATACATATCTAAGAACAACAATAAGCCTAAAACATAAAGTCAGCAAATAAGCAAATTCTACTGAAAAATCTCTCTCTAGACAGGACATATTGACTGTCCCATATACCTCAATGCTTCATGAATACATGACACTTTCAATGCCGTGTGTTTGGCTCTATATGCCTATTTCAGTTGGATTTAGGTAAAGTGACAGGATTTCATTTTTAAGGAAAAGTGAATGCTTCATTTTTAGTAACATTGTGCTTGAAGCAGATGAACCTGAGAATTGAGAGCTCCTGTAGATAGTCACTTTGCCAGGTGGCTCTCATCGGGGTGTTTATTGTTAAAAACCCCGCTATTTCTGCCTGAGGTTTGAAGCCAGGACTTCACAGGATCCCCTGCTGCACTCCTCAATTCTTTCAACGCAGAGAGCAGATGGGTGAAGCAGAATAAATCCCAGCCTCAGAGACAATAATATAGCATTCCAGAGACCAGTGATGGTGTTGCTTTTAGTCGGAGTAAATGCTAATTGGAGTTGGGAGTAAAATTTAGAATGGAAAATTGGACTTGCTTTATGAGACAGTTGGGAAACTTGTTAAAGGTATTATCACTACCATACTTTGATAAACAGAAACAAAATGTTAACATTACAAACATTAGTCAATTGTTTCTAATTTAGCTTGGTTGGTTAGAACAGGATGCTTCAAGGATAAGCACACAGGTCATGAGATCCTGTCTTAATCTTTAGAATTAACATGGTCCTTTGTATTAAAAAATGCTAACTTATCAAGTCATTTGGATTCTTGTAATTTCCAATAAATTCTACCTTCCATAAATAGTATAAATAGGTTATCTTTTCTGATTTGTCTGTACCTTTTTATGGCTTCACTGAGGCAGTTATGAAACTCTCTTGTATTTTTGTGCATCTTTTTCATCATGGTTTTTCAGTTTTCTTTGGGAAGAAATCATGTATTTTCATTATTATATCCCTATAACTGAGTCCACTGCCCCAAACGGAAAGCTAAAACATAATAGAAAGAAGCAGCCAACATTCTTTCCAGTAATGGTCAAGGATGGTCAAACAAAATAAAGTTAATTTACTGATTTTGGAGTGGACTAAACAGTGTTATGCAATGACAGGCTTTCTTTGATTATAGATTTATTTAACTTACTATTAAAATTATGTGACTATGTGGGTTTAAATAAACGCATCGACCCGTAAATCAAGTGTTTATGAACCATTATTTCAATTTGAGCACTGCAGCTATGGGCACAAAACAGTCATGACAGTATGTGAAGATATTTTGCCAAGGAAACTTTATTTAATGATTTTGGGGAATTAGAGAATAGTAACCATTATTCCAACTAGATCCATGAGTTCCCAAGTCATTAAAATACCTAACTGGATCTTCATATTTTCCTCAATTATTTCATTGAATGAGACATTTGGTTCCTCTGGGCCATGATAACTTGCTGTACTTGTTGGAATTCACAGAGAAACCATGGATAAAAGCTAGTCTTCCTTCAGAGAGACTTGGATCTTGTCACCAGAATTCTCTGCCTCCTTGTTCTCACTATTTCTCACCTTCCATAACCTCAAGCTCTCTTTATTTCTATCTCCCTGAATATTGTCTTCTGGGACGCTGAGTTAATTTATACTGTAGTATATTTCACTTTTAATTATAAAAACTTAGAAAATTACACCGAATATGCAACCATAACCATTTTCAACATAGAAGGTAACTATACATGTAGTGAAGAGTAACAAACACATCCTTAATTATAATAAAAAACAATAGTTTGTAGCTATATTTAACAACTCCAATGCTTCTTTGAACGATGCTCTGTCATTAAATGTATTATAAACAATTATATTTTTCATCATGATAGAAATTTTTTTAATCTAACAAGTGATAGAACTGCAAATTTGTACAGCTGTGTAAAAAATAAATTTGTGTCATTTATATCATTAGTCAGGACCAGTGGGGGCCCCAGTGGCACCACATGAACAAAAGAGACCAAAATAACACTGCAACAACTCTGAAATTTAACTTACAATTGGACCTATAGCCCACCAAAGTAAGCCAGGACCTATTTGCCAAAACTAAGATGGTCACTACTTGCTAAGATTTTTTTGAAAAATTCTTATAGGACTCAGAATCTCCTAACATAACCTCCAAAATGTTGAGAATTCAATCGAAAATCATCCATCGTACCAAGAACCAGATAAACCACAAACTGAAAGATAAAATAAACTGACATCAACATTGAGTTGCATCAGATGTTGAAATTATCTGACAAGGATTTTAAATAAATCATCATAAAATAATTTAATAAGCAATTACAAAATCTCTTGAAATAAAGACTTCCTAAATTTGGCAAAAGATACAAATCCACAGATTTGAAAAGCTGAATGAAACCCAAATAGAACAAACTCAAATAAATTGACACCAACACATCATAAGTAAAATTCTGAAAACTAAAGACAAAGGTGAAGGTATTATCACAAGCATGTATTTTCTCTTCAAGCATCCAGAGAAATGATGCATTACCTATATGGCAACATTCAATTTCAATTTCAATGACACCAGGTTTCTTATTTTAAACCATGGAGTGTAGAAGGACATGGGGTATAATTTTTCAAATGCTGAAAGAAAAGAATTGTCAACTTTCTTCACAAGTTATCTAAATTATATGTAGTGATTAAAATAAGAATTATAATACCATCGGATCTTCAAGACAATGATATTCTGAAGTGGAGAAGATAAAGAAACCTAAATGGAAATAAAGTCCCTCTATTTCAGTCAAAGTGTTAACGTTAATACCAATAGGCTCTAATACCCAGAACAACCACTATGAAAACTACGCAAAACAATATACCCAGAAGTGCTATAAATAAATCAAGATGAAATCCTGAAAAATGTTCAAATAACCCACAGAAAGGCAAGGAAAGAAAAATACCGAATCCAGCAGAAAACAAAATAGGAAAATGAGAGACTTCAACCTGAACATATCAATGATTACTGAAAGGAAAATGGTCTAAACACACTAATTAAAAGGCAGAAATTTCCAAGATAAATGCTTTAAAAAGCATGACCCTAGGGACACCTTGGTGGCTCAGTCGGCTAAGTGTCCTCCTTTGGCTTAGGTCATGATCTCAGTTTGTGGGTTCGAGCCCTGCATCAGGCTCTCTGCGGACAGCTAGTCAGTGTGGAGCCTGCTTCACATTCTGTATCTCGTTCTCTCTCTGACCCTCCCCTGCTTGCTCTCTCTCTCTCAGAAATAAATAAAAACAAAAAATTTTAAAAACGTAAAAAGCATGACCCTATAATATGCTGTTTAATATACTGTTTATAAGATACTTCAAATTCAATGACAAGTAGGTTGAAAGTGTAAGGATGGAAAAAGATATACTATGCAAACATAAATTTTTAAAAAGGCAGGAACATTATTATTTATGTAGGGAATCTGAAAGAAATGATAAAAAAAATTTCCTGGAACTAACAAACCATTATAGCAAAGTTGCAGGGGATAAGGTTAATATACAAAGTCAATTGTTTTCTGTATAACAGCAATGAAAAAGCAGAATTCAAAACATACTTACATTAGCATCTCGAAAATGAAATACTTAGGTATAAATCTAACAAAATATGTACCAGATCTATATGAGGAAAATGACAAATCTCTGATACAAGATATCAAAGAAGAACTAAATAAGTGGAGACATATCTCATATTCATGGATAGGAAGACTCACTATTTTCAAGATTATTAGTTCAACCAAATTTGATAAAATCTCAAGCAAAATTCCAGCAAATAATTTCATAAATATCAACAAACTGATTCTAAAGTTTATGTGAACGTGCAAAGGACCCAGATTAGCAACACAATACTGAAAGAGAACAAACTTGGAGAACTGATGCTACCCAACTTCAAGACTTCCAGACAATAATCACATATGGTATTGGCAAAATATACACAAACAAATAAATAGAACAGAATAGATAGCCAGCAAATAAATGTATGTAAATACAGTCAATTGAACACATACAAAGGAGCAAAGCAATAGTCTTTTCAATACATGGAGGAATAAAAGGAATAAAAGATAGTCTTTTCAATACATGGCAGGGGAACAACTGGACATTTACATGCGGAAAAGTGAATTTAAATACAAACTTTAAACCCTTCACAAATACTAACTCAAAATGGACTGCAAACCTAAATATAAAATGCAAAACTATAAAATGTCTAGAAGATAATATGGGAGAAAACCTAGATAACCTTGGGTAAGTTGATGACTTTTTAGATACAACACTGAAGACATGATCCATGAAAGAAATAATTGATAAACTGAATATCATTAAAATTTAAAACTTCTGCTTTAGGAAAGACATTATCAAGAGAATGAGAAGACAAAGTGGATAACTGTTCATGAAACCTGTCTTCTCTTTAAGTACACAATCATACTAGAGTTTTTCAGTCTGTGCTGTAGTTAAATGTGGTCATATGACTAAATCTGACCAACGGAATATGAATAGAAGAGATAGCCACTACATTTGGTACTGGTCCATAAAAACCAAATGCTGTGCTCCATTTTCTTTCCTCTTATAGTGGCTGGTGGCAGAAAAGCATTATAAACTTGGAAATCGTTTTTGAAGATGGAAAAAAGAAGAGCTTGTGACCCTGAATTACCATTCAGAGGATAAACAATCATGAGAACCCATTTTTGGAATTTACATCAGTGAAAAATAACTGATTTCATTAAGCCATAGAGATTTGGGACAGCCATGACTTCTCTATTCATATAGTCATTCTTGGCAGCTTCTCACAAATTGAGGCCAACACACTTTTCCAGAACATTCGACTGACTCTCCTGTTTGGATCTGCAGATTCATTGGTCAATTATGTCCTTTTGTCTAATGAGGTAATATTTGCAATGGCCTCTAACTTCAATATAATTTCCTCTTTATAACCTTAAGTCCAATATTTAACAAAATTTATAACTCCCCTAACCTGTTTCAAGAAGAATTTAAAATAGCTGACAAAAATATATATACTATACTAAGATCAAATAATTTTTTAAATAAGAAAAAAAAAAGAGGCATCTATAGGAAACAGGAAACTTCAATAATCCCAGGTAAGGTAAACACATAAATATGTTCCAGAAAAAAAACTGTGTGCTTGTAGAACCCACATTAACTGACAAGATTTCAAGCAGCCTTTATGATTGGGAAATATGATGTACTCCATGATTTATTTCATGCTTTTTATCATTTATCAAGATTTATTTTGCATGCTTTTTATTAAGGGGAAAGCCATGAAGGCTAGAAGTTGTTCATGAAAAATTGCTTCTCCTGATATTGACACTGGGGAGATTTTTCTCCTATGTGTTCTCATTGAGGGGACAGTGATTAAGGAAATACCTTCTATAGCAACCTTACAGCAAACACTGCCATGAATCAAAGATCATTAAACTTCACAACTGAAACTCTAAAAGAAAGGGAATAGTAAGTGTAAATAGTCACCCACTCTCCTCTTTTTTCTTATTCCTTATTTGCTTTTTCTCAGAAAGCTTCAATAACAACCTAAATATTTTCCTCGGGTATCAATTAATCTATTGAAGAAGAAATAAGATGGAAAAGTTAGATTGTAATTAGTTTTCTCAGTGGTGTCTATGCAGATGTAGGTCAGCTGCTACTCATTACCAAAAATGGGGACTGCCTCCAAACTTCTGAAAATGCTCAGAACATGGAAAGAGACACAACACAATTGTTCATTAGAAAATATACATGTGAATTTCCTCTGGGTTTCAGTGTAAGAATGTTATAAAAAAAGATAAAATCAGGGGCGCCTGGGTGGCTTAGTCGGTTAAGCGTACGACTTTCGCTTAGGTCATGATCTCGCGGTTCGTGGGTTCGAGCCCCGCATCGGGCTCTGTGCTGACTGCCAGCTCAGAGCCTGGAGCCTGTTTCAGAGTCTGTGATTCCCTCTCTCTCTGACCCTCCCCTGCTCACGCTGTCTCTCTCTCTCTCCTAGAAATAAATAAAACATTAAAAAAATTATATAAAAAGAAAAAGATAAAATCATTTACATTTGACATACATGAACAACTTTAACTATAACATAGTGGAGGAAGATTACTTGAGACTAGATAATTGTTCTCAGTGTAAATATGAATAAGTGCATTAACTTTTTTAAAAAATTTTTTAACGTTTATTTATTTTTGAGAGAGAGAGAGACAGAGCACGAGCTGGGGAGGGGCAGAGAGAGAGGGAGACACAGAATCTGAAACACGCTCCAGGCTCTGAGCTGTCAGCACAGAGCCTGATGCGGAGCTTGAACCCACAGACTATGAGATCATGACCTGAGCCGAAGTCGTATGCTTAACCGACTGAGCCACCCAGGTGCCCCGTGCATTAACTTTTTACAGGCAAATTTGAATAACATAAAATGTTAACATCATTATAAAATTTAGTAACATAAAAATTCCAACATTTTCTCTTTATAAAGTAGAGGATTTGAGTCAGGCTCCGATTCCTAGTATAATGCATAAAAAATATTTCCCCCTTGTACACCTCTTTTATCCTTATTTTAAACATTTTCCTTGTGATTTGAAGAACTAGGATATATGAAATATGGTATTTTTTATGCCCACAAGGGGGACCCTTTGCACCATAGCAACAGAGTCGATACAGCACAGATCTTACTGCTAACACACCATTTGGTTAAATGCATGATCTACCATAAAGTGCTAGAAAGTCAAGTCATCTCCTCTCCCCTTGTCCTCACCTGTGAGTCCAGGGGGGCAGATACAAACATAACCTGAGGCTTCAGGGTAGCTGAATGAAGAAGGCAGCTGAGCAATGTGTCCATATTGTTTCTCTGAGGACAGCTCCATACACATCCCACCAGACTGGCAGGGGTTACTGTGGCATCCGTTGATGTGAGTCTCACATTGGGTACCCGTGTATCCTGCAGGATAAAAGTTCAGAGAAGCTGCTGAGTCAGAGCTCCTCAATCATAGAGTTTAATACCTGAAAGGACACCAACTACTGTACTGGCACCAATTCATAAGACGATGTGCTGCCCTTAAGGAGCTAGCAAGGAGAATACGGTAAGGGAAGGGTTCTTTTTTTTTTTTTAACTTTGCAAGTCCAATGTTTTAAATTTTGTTTATTTATTTTTTAATATAATTTATTGTCAAGTTAAATATATATATATATTGTCAAGTGTGCTCTTGGCTTTGGGAGTAGATTCCTGTGATTCATCACTTACATCAACACCCTGTGCTCATCCCAAAAGGTGTTCTCCTTAATGTCCATCACCCATGTTTCCCACTCCCCAGCCCTCCACCCCCATCAATGCTCGGTTTGTTCTTTATATTTAAGAGTGTCTTATGGTTTGCCTCCCTCTCTGTTTCTATTTTTCTTTCCTTCCTTTCCCCTATGGTCTTCTGTTAAGTTTCTCAAATTCCAAATATGAATGAAAATATGTGATAATTTGTCTTTCTCTGACTTTTTTCACTTAGCATAATACCCTCCAGTTCCTTCCACGTTGTTGCAAATGGCAACATTTCATTCTTTTTCGTCATCAAATAGTATTCCATTGTATATATATATATAACATATCTTCTTTATTCATTCATCAGTAGATGGACATTTGGGCTCTTTCCATAATTTGGCTATTGTTGATAGTACTGCTATAAACATTGGGGTGCATGTGTCCCTATGAATCAGCACTCCTATATTTGTTGAATAAATTCCTAGTAGTGCTATTGCTGGGCTGTAGGGTAGTTCTATTTTTAATTTTTTGAGGAACTCCCACATTGCTCTCCAGAGTGGCCAGACCAGTTTGCATTCCCACCAACAGTGCAAGAGGGTTCCCATTTCTCCACATCCTTGCCAACATCTCTTGTTTCCTGAGGTGTGAGGTGGTATCTCAATGTGGTTTTGATTTGTATTTCCCTGATGATGAGCAATGTTGAGCATCTTGCCATGTGTCTGTTAGCCATCTGGATGTCTTCTTTGGAAAAGTGGCTATTCATGTCTTCTGCCCATTTCTCCACTGGATTATTTGTTTTTAGGGTGTTAAGTTTGGTAAGTTCTTTATAGAGTTTGGATACTAACCCTTTATCCAATATGTCATTTGCAAATATCTTCTCCCATTCCGTTGGCTGCCTTTTAGTTTTGCTGATTGTTTCCTTTGCTCTGCAGGAGTTTTTTATCTTGATGAGGTCCTAATAGTTCATTTTTGCTTTTATTTCTCTTGCCTTTGGAGACATGTCAAGTAAGAAGTTGCCACAGCTGAGGTCAAAGAGGTTGTTAAGGCTTCCTTGAAAATAGCAGTAGCAAGGGAATCACTTGTATAATAGTGATAAATATTTTTTAAAAGACTTGATTAAAAAAAAATTTTTAAATAAAAGACTTGATTAATAATGCTTGAAACAAAAAAAGGGACTTCAGGATAACCCTGATTTCATGATTATCATAAAGACTCCAATTCCCCAAATACTGAACTATTATCAAGAAAAAAATATGCAAGAAAATAGTCAAAAAGTCAGCAGTGTCCTCCTAGCCAACCCTAAATTCTTTTCTTAAAACTCAAAGTAAAGGTAAATGACTACTTCTGCACAGTAAGACAAAATAAAAAATTATTTTGTATTTGAATGGATTTAGCTGAGTCATTTTATTATAGACAAGAATAAAAACAATAAAGCAGTAATGATTTAGTACTTTATAAAAATACTTAAATATTATATATAAAAGTCTACACCAGAACTCTTTCTTTGGTTTTACATACACGTGCACCTATTTAAAACAACTACATATATTCACAGATATAAGTATAAATACATTGTGTGTGTATTGACATAACTGGAATTCCACTCTGCACATCCTTCTGGAACTTGCTGTTTTCACTCACTGCACCATCTACCCATGTTAGCAATATATATCTAACATAATTTTTAACTATCGCAAAGTATTCTGTAACATCGAAGTACCATGATTTAACCATATGCTTAGTGGACTGATATACATTTTGCTAGTACAAACAATATGGCAGTGAATATTATCATTATATATTCATGCTTATGCAAATATCTGAATATAACACAGGGTCTATGCCTAGAAGTGGAATGTCGGGGTTATAGGTTATGTACATTTATTTTAACAGATACTGATAAAAACCTAGAGTAGTTTTACCTTCTATCTACTTATTAGCACTGGATGACTTGTACATATGGCTCCAAGCCCTTGCCAACATTTGCTATCACCAAATAACCTTTTTTAACAGTTGGTTAGATAAAAAAATAATACTTCATTGTTGTTTGGGTTTACATTTTCCCTGTTACTACTGAATTTAACTTTTGGAGGAATTTTTAAAAATCATTTCATGCCTGTTTCCTGTTTTACCCATTAGACTGTCTTTCTTATTGATTTATAAGATTATTTATACAGCACTATACATATATAAGCTGAGATATGAAGTTCTTAAAGGAACATAATTTGACTTATAATACAAGTGACTTCACAGTCAACTAAAGATCTTTGTAGTGTCACTTAACTCCACTGAGAAATATGTTTTTAAAATAAAATTTACAATCCAAAATTATAAAACTTATAAATCTGATCATGGTATTTCAATGGCTTCTGCTTTCACACAAAATGAAATTAAAAATCCCTAACTTAAAATGGTTTTTATTATCTGGCCTCATTCCCATCTCTAATTCCTCCCCTAGAATGTCTTCTCCCCCGGGGTCTTTATGACATGGTTCCCTCCCCTAGAATATCCTCCTCCAAGACTGTGGTTGGCTTGCTCTTGGTTTTGAGACTTAATCTTATATGACTTTTCTCAGAATGACTTTTCCTCATGAACAAATCTAAATATGATTCCTTCATTTTCTCTAATATCACCTAGTTATTTCTTTCATTGCTCTCATGATAATTCTTATTTTTTTATATTATTTTATGTAGAGTTGCTTTCCTCAATAGACTATAAGCTCCACAAAGCAGAGACTGCTTTCTATTTATTCACCCTTCCAATACTGAGCAATGCATAAATAGTAGATATTCAATCAACGACTGAATGAGAGTCAAACAACAATAATCAGCTATTTAAATTATAATTCTAGTTTTGCAAGTAAATTAGAGAATTGACTATTAAGCAAATAATGAAAACATGATATGATTGCTCATTTTGTAATTTTAATAAAAACTTGAATGGGTTCATATGTCAAATCATAACCACAACATAAATTCTGTTGCTCAACAGTATAAGACATACGTCACATATGATCCTTGGGGGTCTGTCTCAGCCATCTGAAGAAGACACTTATAGAGGAAAAAGGAAACTAAAAGCACATGTCAGATCTATCCCACAATCCTTTGTGGGGACCTCTCCCCAAGAACCCTAGGTCTCTTAAACCTGTATTTCTACTTTTTTATAAGTTTTTATAAACTGGTATTTGTTTGCTACAGTGAACTCATTGAAGAAAGCTCCAACTATTTTCAATTTTCTTCTTAAGTCTCAAGATTCCTATGCAGGCCAGAGTAGAAGTAATTTAAAGCCTTCATAAATCCTTTTTTGCTTTCTGACTCATACATTATCCGATTCCTATAGCGAACATTCTGATTTATGGTCTTCCAAGCCCTGTCCCCACCACTGGGGTCCTGTGGGAATTTTGTTTGCTGCTCCCTTTAACCATGTATATAAATAGATTCCTTCAGTCAAGGCTATATTCAATAGTTTTAACAAGTTTTTCCATAAACTTTGTATGAAGAAACAATGTGATATTGAGTCAAGTCCCCAGGGTTCTTATGTTTTTCTTTTTTTAAACAAATCCGATCTTACCTGGGTAACACGAAAACTTTTCAGATAAGCATTTAAGATGAATGACACTTCTTGTAATTAATTACTTTTGAAATGAGGACCCTAGGCAATTACAGTGGTGGGTTCTTGCCATTGCCTTCAATTGTGGTGGTCTTACAATCTAAAGGAGTTTCTTGGATAGTGGGTAGCTTGTAGCATTAAATCTTCTCTTTATATGTCACAGTAAGAGTACAAGAAACTCTGAATTTTCTATCTGGGCAAAGTCACCATTGATCCACTCACCCAGGAAAGAAACTCAGAAGCAGACCTGTCCTAAGTCTGTGCTCCTTTCTGAATTCCCACATCATGTCTGTCTTGACAGGTAGTTGTAGTTCTGGCAAATAGCCTCATCTCTTGTTTAAACTACTGCAGAATATTTTCTAAACTAGATTCTCTGCCTTTCATTTTATTTCTCTCAATCATCTTCCACTAAAGTTCCAGAGAGTTCTTTTTAAATCAACAGGTCAGGTTATGCCATCTATCTGCCCCATAGTGTGCAGGGCAGACAAACAGCATGTGATCTGACTTGAGTCCTGTCTTGTTGCCCAGCCCCAGCTCTCTGCCACCAGCCCTATGTAGTCCACCATTTTGGAACAATCATTCAAAGTTCTACTCTCAGATGTGCTCTTTTCCATGTGTGCCTGCATCCCTTTCTTCCTTTTGTCCTCCTTTTCCTTCTTCTCTTCTTTCCTTAAATAAATAATGGGCTGCTATGTGCTAGTGATGGGGTCTAGAAGAGTCAGTCTCCTAATTTTGGTACCTAGTTAACATTTACTGAGTGCCTACTATCAGCTAGGCTGAGCTAGGAACTTTATATATATTACTGGATTATCTCTAAAGCCACTCTATGAACTGGATATTAGTATCATCTTTGCTTTATAGATGAAGAAACCAAAGCTCAGAGCAGTAAAGTTTCTTGTCCAAAGTCATACAGCTAGTGAGTACATTTCTGGGATATGCTTAGTGATCTTTCAGATTTTCTAAAATGCTGCCTATAGGGTCAGGCCATCTCTGGACCTCTCCCCTTATTCCTTGTTACAGAATTTATTGTAGCTTTTTATTGTACCAAAAATCATACTCTACGCATTTTTTCACAGTCTCCCAACTAAAATTTAAATTCTTTGGAAGAAGGGACCATGTCTTTTTTTCCCCAGACCTCTGATATGTATATATATATATATATATAATTTGTACTGAACTCTATGGGGGTTAAATGATTGAATCCATGAATGAGTGGAACACATATTGATTTGTCTTTCTTAAGGTAGGTCTTCTTAAATGCATGACTTCATTACAAACCCTCTAGAGAACAGAAACTATTCTCATATGTAATTCCTACCTCCTGTTGTAGAACCTGGTATGTAATAATAGTTGCTTTTTTTTTTTTTTTTGAGTACCTAATGTGTGCCAGGCTCTATTTTAATAATTTTATTCTTCCTAATACTACAAGTCATTTTTCATCCCTCATTTACAGATGAGGACCTGAAGAATGAGGATGTGAACACCTATGTCACTCAGTTAAGAAGTGATGGATTTGTTCTACTCCCAAACTGTCCATTCCACCTCTGCTTCCAGATAGAGATCCTTTACAGGGCGTTGTTTGAATGTGGAGTGCTGACTGATGATAAGAATGTGAAAAAATACATTTTGGAAAATTTTCAATATTTAAGTCAAGCCAATAACCCAAAGATAACAAAACATGCCCTATTGATTACCAGGAAGTAGGCAGACACATGACCTACAAAGATTTCCGAGCCACAGAATTCCGAATTTCCTTTTACACTTTCACATTTGTTTGTTTTACCTACAAAATACATTTAGCCAAAGCCTGTTAAATGTCCCTTATGCAATGAGATGCCTTTCAATAGGAAGCTACTAACAACTGGATTGACCTCAGTCTCCACATTTCCTCCCCAGCCATAGAATTATTTTTCCCTTAGACAGTAAAATGAAAGATAGAAAGGGATAAATGATCAGTGAGCGTATAACAACCAGATTTTAAATAGTCATATGTTTATCATTTTTTTCCCGTGGATCAAGAAAGAAGACAGATGAAATGCTCTCTTATTTCTATCAATGAAATCCTAGTGAGAATTAGGTTAAAAATATGTTAAGCAGGTTTTCTGAGAAAACCAACAGCAATATTTACAAGTAACTTGTTGACTCAAGTGTTATATAATGTTTTTAATGATTCTGGTATAACCTCTACACTCCAGTCTAATTACCCTTTATCTGTAATTTTTAATTATGATTTATTTGTATTAAATTTATAATCTCAATTATATTATAAATGCCGAGGAGAATACACCCATTTCTGGAATATCATTCTATAACCATTGTAATTATGTTGACTGACTCCATGAAACACAATACAGTCTCTGAGGATTTTAATATTGTTTCATGGGTTTCAATATATTCTAGGTATCAGTGAAAATATCTTGGAAGAAAAGAAAGCAACTTCAAGCGAATTTTTCTCCATGAAGACCATGCTAAAATTGATTTTTTCCTCTGTTTCTTCTAGAAGGTTCTATGATTGATTGGGCTGCATGGTAACCTACTTTATTTATTATTTTTTTTAATAGTTTATTGTCAAATTAGTTTCCACATAACACTCAGTGCTCATCCCCNTGGTAACCTACTTTAGACAACGCATAGCTTAGCAGTAGGTATGCATGGGCAATGAAAAGTTCAGTTAAACAATGATAACTAGTGGGGCGTCAGGGTAGCTCAGTCAGTTAAGTATCCAACTTTGGCCAGGTCATGATCTCAAGGTACATGAGATCCCTGCGTTAGGCTCTGTGCTAACAGCTCAGAGCCTGGAGCCTCCTTCGGATTTTGTGTCTCACTCTCTCTTTCTCTGTCCCTCCCCTGCTCACACTCTCTCTCAAAAATAAATAAACATTAAAAAATAATTTTAAAAACAATAATAACTAGAAGAAAGAGTTGGTTTTAAGCCTTTAACAATAAGAATTTTTAGTTTACATTTGCCATAAGTGATTTGTTTCTAGTCTAATCAAAAAAAAAAAAAAAGTTGGTGGAAGATACTTTGTCACTTACCAGGCCAGCAGTGACAAGTGTAATTGTCAGCACTGTCCTCACATGTAGCTTTATTGTGACAGGGGTTTGACCAACATAGAGGCATCAGGGTCTCACAATGTGTCCCTGTGAATCCACTATCCATGCAGTTACAGCTATAGCTGGAGAGCAAAACGAAATTTTGACATCAACTCTTGGTCATACTTAAATCAAATACCTTTGTCCTGTCTCTTCCCCTGTCCATCAGTCTGAGACGCCAGGGCTTGGCTTTAATAGTTATCTCAAAAACTGTGGGGAATTATCTCTATAAACCTAAACACATTATGTGTTTCCATACTGATACCTGATTATCTTTTAAAATTGATAGTATGGCTTCATGCAAAATTATTTGGAAATCATGATTATTTCATGTTTCCTCATCCATAAATTGAAGACAATAATACCTATGTCACAAGGTTATTGTGATAATGAAATGTGCATAAAAAGAATAGACATGGTATCTGAAGCATCAGAAAGCAGTGAATAAATTATTACTAAGTAGTACTAAATAAAGTTGTTAATATTTGTGAAGGCAGTAGAGAATGATTTATACCACTGTGGCACTCTTTTATATTTACAGCCCATAATAAGGTCCCTTATGAAAAATGAAACAATAAATTATTTTTAAAAAAACAAGAAAAGCCCTCATTATATGAATTGTGACTTATGTTCTCTTATTTTTAGATTACAGGAATATTTTAATCTTGCTATTTCTATCCATTCATTGGTTGAGTGAGATTATCTGACACTCAAAACACAAATCTGATGGGGAAACTTGCTGACTTTACCAAGAGGAAGCTTTTAATTTATAGGGGTTCTCCTCAAGGATTTAGTATTATAAAAACATGGGCTTGCACACTCAGCTTTGATGAAATGAAGGTCTGGGGGAAAGAACACCTATGAATTTACAAAGATTTAGAGTTCTGTTCACTATGGCTTATATGAGTGTTTACCAGCAGACACAGATATGAAGATTTCACTAAGGAGACTGTAATATTAGCAAATGTAATAGGTTACTATAAGTTGGATATGTACTGCTAGTGAGAAATCCTTTTAGTAATTAAAAATATTTACTAAAAATCTACTATATGTAAGACATTAGAAACGAGAGCCCTGTACTGGAGGCTGGCTAGTGGACCTCAATTCCTGGAAACTCTATTTGCATATTCCTTTGGTCTGCAAGAAACCTGTTTGTTTGTGTTTTGGTTGTTTGGTGTATAGATTCTGACTTCCTCATAAACCTCACAGCAAATGCGTTAATTTTTGTTATGAGAAATTAAAGTCAGATTGTATCTGTTGACCCTGTGCTCATCTTCTCAAAATTTAGGTAGTAAGAAAGATAAGGGTAAAACAGAAAAATTATCCATGGCACAGTATACAAAGAATTGAAAGGTGACAAGTTTTAGTAGCCTTATTCCATTTGCATTTCCGCAGAAAGCAAAAGCTTTGTGTATTTTCTGTCTTGATGTTTTCTGGAGGCAGCAAAGCTCTTCCTCTGCAATACAGTGTGGAAGGAAACTTCTACTCTGGTCAGTCTACACGTTGGTCAGTAACCTGCCTTGAGGAATGTAGATTCTTGTCACTGGAGAATGATTTGGGTAAAACTGAAAGTCAGAGGCAAGATGTGAAATGTGATTAAAAGTTATACTTTAGAGTTTACAAAAGAAACATACAACTACATTGTTCTACTTAAAATCACATTATTTTGTTGGATACATTTGAAGTACATGTGCCTTTTACTCCTCGCCTTTTGAGTCCAATTCTCTTTGAAACTCAGATTTGGGATAAATTAGATCTACTAAATAAATGAGAATTGGATTCTAGCCTTTCTTTTGCAAAGACTTAACTGCGTGAACTTGTAGGGGTGACTAACTTCTCTGAACTATAGGCATCTAATGTAACGTGAGAATACGAAGCTCAGCTTGCCTTCCACTGAGCTGCTGAAGGATCCAACAAGACATTAAGTACTAATGCCGTTCAAATACCATGCATTTGATAACTCGGTATTTGTGGTTTAAAATGGGTATCAGAAAGTCCTTTTGAAAGTATTTTATATAGGGGCGCCTGGGTGATTCAGTTGGTTAAGATTCCAACTTTGGCTCGGGTCATGATCTCACAGTTTCTTAAGTTCAAGTCCTGTGTTAGACCCTGTGCTGACACTCAGCGCCTGGAGCCTGTTTCAGATTCTGTGTCTCCCTCTCTCTCTGCCGCTCCTCCACTAGCTCTCTCTCTCGCTCTCTGTGTCCTTTTCTTTCTCTCTCTCTCCTTCAAAAATAAAAATTTTTTAAAAATTAAAATATTTTATATATATTCAGTTACCATCACCTAAATTTATTACATGTATTGTATTAAGGTTTATTTATTTACTTATTTATTTATTTATTATTTTACTGAAAAGCCAATGACAGAATCGACTTTGGAGCAGAATCACATGGCTACTTCTCACCATTCTACTCTCTCAAAAGTATTCGCCCAAGTCTCTGAACACCTGGAAATTCAAGATACAATCAATTTAATATCACTGCCTTTTCCTACACTGTTTATATACAATTTCTAAAGCAGTTTTTTCATCACTTGATTTATATGCTTGTTATTATATAAATACCGCCTTATATTCACATACAGAATAATCTCTAGCTTTGTTTTTGCACTTTCCCAATCTATGACAAGTTTATTTAGTGGAACTGTAAAGTTGGCTTTTTTTTTTTGTAATACAAACAGTTCTAAATGATTACAAGAGTGACTTGGAAAATCCTCACTCTTTGGACAAATGACCTGTAAAGGATGCATTTTTGAGTAAAATCTGAATGTTACAACTTTTTGTCATTTAATGTGTAAAGCAGGGGCACCTGGGTGGATCTGTCAGTTCAGCACCTGACTTCGGCTCAGGCCATGATCTCACAGTTCATGGGTTTGAGTCCTGTGTCCGGCTCTGTGCTGACAGCTCAGAGCCCAGAGCCTGCTTTGGATTCTGTGTCTCCCTCTCTCTCTGCTCCTACCCTGCTCACGTTCTGTCTGTCTGTCTGTCTCTCTCAAAAATAAACATTAAAAATTTTTAAAAATAAAAGAATAATAATAAAGTGTAAAGCAATATAAACATTTTCAGCTAAGGACATGAGCTCTCCCAAATCCCCAGAGTGGCACAGTAAGGGTTGGTTGGCAGTGAGCTCTCTCTGAGCCAATCACCCAAACACAGGACAAAACATACCCGTTGTGTCCATCTATGCACAGCCCTCCATGCAGACATGGCTGACTGGCACATTCATCAGTATTGAGTTCACAGTGATCACCGAGGAATCCGGCAGGACAGTCACAGAAATAAGCCCCCAGAGCATCCTGACAGGTTGCACCATTTAGACACGGCTGGGACCAACATTCATCAACTTCCATTTCACAGTTCACACCTTTTAAGAAAGTCAACACAGAAAAAAGGAAAAGTTTTAGCACAGCGTTAGTATTGTAGCTCTTTGCCAGTGCTTTATTTACCAAGGCTCTTTGTCAAATGTTATATTACCCAAAATAATTTTCCTCTTTAATTGTAATTGACATTAACTTTCTGGCATGCTTGTGGGAAGCTGCACAATGCAGAGCAGCTGTTACTTACAAAGAACTGTTGCATACAACAGCTTGTGGCTTTTTAGTCTGTTGAAACAAGTCATTTTTAGAACAAATTTATTGTTAACTGTACTTTTGTTGGAAGCTTAATAGGGACTGGTCAATTTTTTTCAATTATTTTTAAGCAGTTAGTTAGGCATTGTTAGGGGAGTGAGTGCAAACTCAGACTCCAAAGCCAAATGAACCAGTTGTGGTCCTGGCTCAGCCACTTATTAGTTGTGTGATCTCTGGCAATTCCTTTACCTTTCCATATCTCAGTCTCTGCACCTGAAAAACGGGACCACTACTTGTAATTACCTCATAGGATTATTATTACAATTACAATGTGTTCTGGCGTGCTTATGTTAGTAGGTGATACATACTAAATGTTGCTAGAGGGGGAAAAAACAATACTTGTTCCTTCTATATTTATTGTACAAATATGATGTGCAATTATTTCCTTAAGTGCTCGTTCTGCACAGACATTTTTTAAATTTAAATTTTCTGTAGTGTTGTAAAATACTACTTTCAAATAGGAAATCAGTTTGTGACATAATATAATTAGTGGCATTGTTAGAAGCTACTTTGTTTTAAGGTAATGTTACCTTTAAAAAATATTTATTCTCCCCAAAATCATAAATGAAGATTTACTAAGTGACATATGTTTAAGATTTACAAAAGTAATCACTTGGAGATAACAAACTACCTTACTGAACCTTTCAAAATAATATTTGATATACCATAATCAACTTCACATACATGTTTTAAAAGACACAAAAGGACAAATACCTATATTTACCTATCTTTATTTCTATGCCTACAACCTAGGATAATAGATTATGTATTAAATGATATAGAAGGATTTACAAATGACTCAGAAGTTGCTAGTAGTTTGATAATGTGCCCTCTTTCCTGACAGAAAAAGCTGTAGAATATTCCAACACTGCTGACCATTTACAACTGTGACTAGATTCTATAAATACCTAAGTTGAAAGCAATGCCAGCATATTAAATGATTTTTTTGGAGAAGAAAAAACAAAACCCTAAGAATTAAATATTATGTCAATAAAAATAAAAAGCTGTGGAACAGTATTTGTGCTAGGTAAATGGCTTACCATTAGAGGCCAGGCTATTTCTCACCCAATCTGGGATTGTCTGGGATAAGATCAGTCATATCTGTTTTACTTGGCATCAATCAGTAAGGTCAAGGGAAAGAAGACTGAACTGGCCAGTGGGACACCTGTATTTTCATTGTCATTCTCTCTCCAAAATGGCTTTTCGGCAATGTTTTAGGATCTTCGTTTCTGTCATGTAAAATAATATAATAACAGCTATCTCTAGTTTCTAAGAATGTATGTAAGACAAAAATAATAAATTCACTAAAATATTTTTCTTGTAATTATTTTTCAAACATATATAGCAACTAAAATGATGATGGGTTAGTCCTCAGTATCTACAAGGCACAAAATTACCTCTCCTAAAATGACAACGATCCATCATAACATTTTAAAAAAACTTTTTTAATGTTTATTTATTTTTGAGGGAGAGAGAGACAGAGTGTGAGCAGAGGAGGGCCAGAGACAGAGGGAGACGCAGAATCTGAAGCAGGCTCCAGGTTCCAAGCTGTCCACACAGAACCGGACGTGGGGCTCAAACTCACAAATCATGAGATCATGACCTGAGCTGAAGTTGGACACTTAACCGACTGAGCCACCAAGGTGCCCCATGACCAATCGTAACTTTAAGCAAAGTGAACTGTGCCTACCCAGGAATGTTTGGTCATTGTGGATTTCCATAGGGCTCTCTGAGCAGAGGGCAATGGCACTTATTCGACACCTGCCACATGTGAGGTCAAGGCAGGTGATTTCAAGTACTTTCTTGTATTTCATTCTAACTCCTTTAAGGTACATTGCCTTGTCTGTGTCCCACAGCTCATCAATGACTGTGTTTCTTCAATTCCTAACACTACTTATTCCCGTTCTTTTGTCAACCCACTTTTCCATAGTGTCTTTGCCTATATATTAGACTAATACCTTTGGTATTTTAGTCATCTATATTTGCTGGAAAGTATTAACATACCAAGCCAAATCAGTGGTTTAACACTTGTTAAAACTTTTCCAAGTTTTATTTCATAACTCAAATTCATATATTCATCTGATATACAACCAGATTACTTCCTCATGCTTAAGAAATACACTAGAAACCATTATTTTAAATTCTAAAGCTCCTCTTATATACTGTAGCTCAAATAAAGTAATCCTGATGTACATACAAGAATGTGTTTCAATAATTTAGATACAGTTTCAAATTCAACTAGTTACTTTGGGGTGATTTATTCATATTACCTTCATTTTACTTAACAATATGATTCTTATTGCAGTTTACCACTGCTCCTGATATAGACAAACATGATTTGGTCTATGTCTCCATGGTGCCAAAGTAGCCAGCTGAAATGTGGTAAGGACAGCCAGTGATCCAGATGTTTCTGTATTTCCAGAGGCTGGCTTCATAGATAAAACATCTGGATAACTATGATTTTCATTTTTCATTTGGATGCTTACTGATACATGCTTATTATAGCCTTTAAATATACAACCAATCAACATTCAAAACCATACCTGAACTGTGTATTCCATTCTACCTGAAAACATCCATTTTATGCTTAGTGTTTTTAAGTGCAGCACCATGTTATCATAACTATATGTAGCAATAGAAACTGAATACAGTTACAGTGAGTAGCATTTCTGTGGCTGATTGTCTAAGAAACAGATAATTCATAATTATAAAATTCTTTCACAAAAACTCATCCAGGGACCAAACCAATGGTTGGAGTCCATTAATAGTAGTATGAAACATAAGAAAATAGAAAGGGTATGAAAAAAGACAAAAACAGGACAAGGAGAATTCTGCACCCAAAGAAGAAAGTATAACACAAGGGAAAAAATTTCCCTGATGTCATTAGCTTTGGTAACTCATCAAAACTAATACTGTGCTAACATCCACAGAGGCTTCCCTACATAAATACATGTGGCCTAAGGTATCATTAATTCCTGACGGTCCGGACACTTTCGCTGTGTACTACTCAATCTGCACAAACTGTCAGAAGTTCAGAAATTTTCTCACAACAAAGTATTTAGCTAATATTTGCAACAACAGAAATATCTGTTTCAAATATGATCACATTCTGAGCTTCTTCACCTTAGGGTGTAGAACTTCAACAGAGGAATTTGTGTGCAGGGAGAGGCCACACACAATTCAAACCTAACAGACTCCTGCTTGGTTTGCTTTTCTCTCACCATCTTGAAATTCTTAATGATTTTTGAACTACAGGCCCCACATTTTTATTTTGCAGCAGAATCCATGATCTATGCAGCCTTTCTGTGTATAAGCCCTCAATACCCACTTAAAATTTTTATAACTGATATACATAGAATCAGTTCTTTTTTTCCAACCAAAACCCTATAGATACACAGACCTGAGATAGGAAAGATTTGTGTAGAATATTCAAACAAGCAGAACTGTTCAGCTTTGGATCCAGCCCTCAGGTGAAAGACAAGCCTAGACTTAAAGAGGTAGCAAAAACGGGGGGTCTCCGGGTGGCTCAGTTGGTTAAGCATCCAACTTCAACTCAGGTCATGATTTCACTGTCAGGGAGTTTGAGCCCTGCATGGGGCACTGTGCCAACAGCTCAGAGCCTGGAGTCTGCTTTGGATTCTATGTCTCCCTCTCTTTCTGCCTCTTCCCCACTCATACTCTGTGCGTCTGTCTCTCTGTCTCTGTCTCTCAAAAGTAAAATAAAAACATTTAAAAAAAAGATGTAGCAAAAATGAAACTGGTGAAGAAGCCCCATACTCTTCATTGTCACTGTAGGTGAGTTGGGAATTTGATACCACCCCAGATAGGTGTTGGGGTCCCAAGAGAGAAGCTGTCTTCACTTTCCTTACAGAACTTAAGTTAAAAGACATCAGGGCACACCTAATTCCCAAGCCACCACTGTACAGAAGAGTAGAACAGAGAAAACTACGCAGGACCTGGAAACTAAATGGCTTTAAAGAGAATACTTATTGAAGCAAACAAGGCAGCCAAATGTGCTCTCAAATTAGTCCAACAAGTGCTTTTGGTATCATGTTGAGCTAGGGAATTATAAAAAAAAATTGTACCCACTATTATTACTTCCCTTCTTCCTCTTTTCCTTTGCCATTCATCATGTCAGAGTAGAAAGAACATGGATTTTGTAGACAGACCACTTAGGACTAAGCTCTCCTCTGCCACTGCTAATACCAAGGTTGGATTATAGTAAATGCTCAATGAATGGCAGGTATTACCTATAATCTATTTGTTCTTTCCTTTTACTTCTTCAATTCCTCAGGGTAGACAGGATTGTAAACGTTCTGAAAAGTCTTTGGAAGCAAACATATCCCTGGAAGGGAATTTGGAATTGCTTCAAATTGAGTTAAAACAAATACAGATGGCATACTGAGTATAGGAGCAGCCACTATACTAAATACGATTTAAAAAGGGGTGGGGGTAC
>NW_027531996.1:2032061-2037525 GCF_008692635.1 Crocuta crocuta
GTAAATATATAGCCCAAATTTGGTACTAAATATTTGAGGTGGATCAATAGAGTTTAAATTAGGAGAAAAGAAAGTAGGCAATAGGGGTTTTTCTGGGACTGGGAAACTGCAATGTAACAATTGCAGGTCAAACACAAGAAGGTTTAGAAAACAATACAGGCACATCAGTAGAATAGCTCTCCACAAAGCCTAGGCCTGTAAGGAGACATCACGAAAGAGAAGGATCTTTGGACAGTAGGAGTATGGAGAAGCCATGTGGCTGAGATTCTGCTAAAAATGAGGTAAGAATTCACCAGGAGCAAAGACATCAGAGGCTCAGGTTGTAGTGAGAACTTCAGTGGTAAGGCAGTTTTGGATGATAAGAGGATCAAACTTGAGGCTGCATCAGTGTATGGCTGTAGTAGAATAGAGATGAAGGTCACTGAAAATAGGAAGCTCAAGAAATTCTAAAAGCACGGTCCATCAAATACTACTCCAGTAGCTCCTAACTCGATTTGGATAAATTGAAAACTTCTCATTGTGGCATCAAAAAATCTTTGTAATACTTCCAGTTTCATTTCCTATCATGATTCTGTCATCCCTCTATGTGCCAGTCATATCCGATCATTTTCTTTTTTCTCAAACCCACCCGCTACCCATAACCTCTAAGGGTGGGGACATACTGATTCTCTGTCTCTCTCTCTCTCTCCCTCTCTCTCTCTTAAGTTCTTTCTTCCTTGTCCATCTGATGAAGTCACCCCTTAAGACTTATGTTAAGTGTCACATCTTCAGTGAATTCTCCCCTGATTTCTTTATTGGTTCCACCCTCTTCTGTTTTCATAGCATTTACAGCATTATATTTTATGATTTGTTACTTTCCTATCTCCAACTGCTTTAAAGACAAGGATCCTTTTTTTGATATTAATAGTAACAATCTACATTTTTTGAAAGCTTATTTCACATCAGGTACTGCACTCAGCATTTTATGTTCCTTATTTTAATTTGTTTGATCTTCAAAAAATTATCCATGAGGTACTATCATTATGCTCATTTTTTTCATGATGAAACTGAAGCACAGAGAAATTAAAAAACCTGATGCAGACCAAAAGGCTAGAAAGTAGTAGAGCCAGGATTAGATTACAGGCAGTCTAAATTCAGAGCCTGTGCTATTAGCCATGAGGCTACACCACAGCCCAGTACATTATGTTCTTCAAGGATGTACAACCTCAGTGTCTAGCAAACACCTGCCCCGTGTCAGGTGTTCAGCATAGTTTGCTGAATTGAACTGACTGTGAAGAAGCTGGCTGGGAAAGAGAAGTCACTGAGAATACTGAGAGTGTCCTGGAGGTTAGGAAGTAATAGCTTACAAAGAAAAGAAAAGAGAAGTGTAACTGGTAAGTGAATGATGAACCAGTGTCTTTCTGAAGCAGGGGGTTAGTGAGAAAGCCAACCTTCCCTCCTTGCCCTTAGAATCAAGGAGAAGAAAAATCCTTTAATAGGGGTTGCAGAGAGTTTTCATCAGTTAAGTGCCTAGTTCGAGTAAAGGCCAAGGAATTAGACAGTGAGAAAAAAATTAAAATGTTGTGTTTACTTGTGTTTAAGAAAAGACTATGGATGGGGCGCCTGGGTGGCTCAGTCAGTTGAATGCCCGACTCTGGCTCAGGTCATGATCTCACAGTTCATGAGTTCAAGCCGAGCATCAGGCTCTGTGAGGACAGCTCAGAGCCTGGAGCCTGCTTCGGATTCTGTGTCTCCCTCTCTTTGCCCTTCCTCTGCTCATGCCCTGTTTCTCTCTCTCCCAAAAGTAAATAAACATTTTTAAAAAATAATTAAGACTATGGATCTAGAAGCAGGGGCCATCTAATGATGTCCTGTGACATTTTCACATAAACTATACACTAGCCAGACTACTCTTCTGAATCCAACTACCTATAGGATGTCTTCTCCACGTATCACATTCTACAATTCCAAATACAAACTTTCCTCAATTCTTCCTCTCTCATCCCTGCCAAAGTTCTCTTCTCCGTGAATGGGATTATCTCCAAATAACCCAAGCCAGATTTCTAGGAGTTATCATCACCTTGTTATTATTTCCCACATTCTGATTAGCCACCAAATCCTGTCATTTCTCCGTCAGAAATGGATCTAAAAGGCCATCTCTATTGCTACAATCTTATTCAGACCCTGAACATCTCTCTTCTTGTCTTACTGCTTACTGGCCTCTCTCTTTCAAGGCATTCTCTACATTTCTGAGAGTTACAATTATAAAATAGAAATCTGATTATATCATTGTCTGTGCAGAGTTTATAAATAGTTCCTCTTGTCCCTAGAATAAAGCCTTGGAATGTGGTAGAAGATTCAAAAAGATGAGGATTGGTACTACATACAATGATGCTCTTGCAGTCTCTCATGTCTTGAGGCTGCACATAGGTGCCCTCCTTGCTTATAATGCTCTTCTTCTCGTTCTTACTCCCCCCACCCCCGCTAATCTTAATTAGTTCTGAAAAACTGATGCCAGAAACTATACTTAACCATTTATATCTGCCTTGGGTGCTACTCCACAGTTCTCTCATAATTCCCTGTAACATAAAAGTATGTATTATATTTTACTGCAAATGCTTATTTGTTCATATTAGCTACCAAAAAAAAAACTGTCATAGTGATTTTTTTTGTCCTTTAACACTGAGATCTATAGTACGTAGCACATATTCTTGAATATGGAAAATGCTCAATGAATTTTAAATGAATCATCCAGTCCTAGCTATAGATTAATCCACCCTCTCTGTCAGAGGACAATCTGCTCTTCCAGGACAGAGGTCCTCAATGCTTCTGCGAGCCTGAGCCCCCTCTAATCAAAAACCCTAAAGGCAAATTTATGGCTCTGGCAAATGTTTAAAACAAAACATTGTTTCTGAATGATTGTGTCCTAAACTTCTGATCAGCGTTTAGAGATGTTGCCCCTCCATATGCATCTTTCAGCAATTACAAATCAATGTTAACATTTTGTGCTGTGAGATAATGCACATCATATGTTATCAGCCTGGAGCAGGCCTTGTCACTGATGTCCTCGTCACTCATGACAGTGGGGAAAGAATGCACAACACATGCCGTGTGGCACTGATAGACTGCTCTGAACACCCTTCTCATTATCTGCAGAGCTCATGCTTTGGAAATAACTGTACTCTAGCTTTTGGTTAGCATGTTAAGTTTCAGAGTCTCCCGAATATAACAGGCCTCTATGCATAATATTTCCTTTTGAATAAGAATCACGTACACCATTCCTGAGTCCTTTAAAGAATGATTCATTCTTACAGTTGTATCAATTGCAACAATGATCCATGCAAGTCTGGACCAAGTATCAGTGAAAAGGGGTGCACTAGCACTAGTTTCTATTACAGCTATAGATTAATGCTACACTTTCCTCCTGTATATCACGTCATATGTTTAACATCCTAGAGCAAAGAAAAGAGGCTGATGACTTCATTATCTGATAAACAGTGTCAAACGAGCATACTATTGATTAGCAAGATGCTGTGGGAAATTAAAGGCAGATTTCTTATTTTCAGTGGAAACATCTTTGGGTTTTTATCCAATAAGATTTCTGGCTTGCTCATTTAGATATACCTTTTCTAAGAAGACCCAAAAGTAACAAATACTTTTTACAAAGCATTCACTTAAAGTAGACTTTAAAAGCCTAGGATTTGCCCCTGAAAGACACCTGACTGTTTTCGATTTGAAGACTGTTCTTTTCCCCGTCATAAATTTAACATCTAGGAATTATGATGCACTTCATAATCCAGAATGTCTTGGTGCTGTATTATATTTTAGTTGCAGAATTTTTCTTTCTTGGTGTATATGAAAACAATGTAATTAACAGTGATTAATTCTGATGAAATATGAAAATAGGTTTATATTTTTACATTTGTTTTACAGTATTTATTTACTATATTTTATTATTGTTATATATAAATAAATAATTTTTTATTACCACAAGAGTCTTCTCCAGTGTCCTGACCTCCCTCTACCCAGGGACCAGGGTGTGGGTGGAGAAACCCCCACACCAGCCCACCCACCTGGCCAAGGCAAGGCAGTCATATTCCCAACAGATGTGCCTTCATGGAAATAGGCGCCTAGAGCTAGGTTAGGGATGGAATTCCATGCTTTGTTCCCTGAAGAGCTCGCGCCTAGGAACTGGCATCTCTCCACTGGGGTCCTACTGCAATTCTCTGGCTACCCAGAACTGCACTGCACCTAAACATGTAATACGGTCTTCTCTCCAGGCCTTGGGCACCTGGAGGCCTTCCCAGCCTGAGGCCTGTGGCCCAGCCACATATTTGGATAGGACCCTCCTCCCACAATACAATCTGATACTATGGTTACAGAGATGGAGCAGTCATTCCCCATTTGGAAGAGCTGCCTAATTGGGACCCAGGCCTCTTCAGGAAGGAGTGACTCCAGGTATCTCATTCCAGGGCACCAAGGCTTCAGAATTCCCGATATATCTGACTTGGGGCTGATAGGGTCCCTTTGTGAAGGTGCAGCCTTGGACTGTGGCAGACGCCGGTTTTCCGCAAAGAGCACCGCAGGGATCCAGCCTCTCCTGAACCCGGTCCTGGCGGGTTTAGGGGCCAGGGCTGGACCGGATTCTTGCTGGCTCCAGAGGGCTGTGGTGGACCAAGGTGCCCCGTTAGCTCTCCGGCACCAAGACCCCAGCAGTGAGGCTTCTCCAGGCAGCAGGACTTCCTGGCTGGAGTCTCTTGTTGCCCCCAAGCAAGCCTGCCCTGTCTGATCCCGGCAAGGCGGTCAAATTCCCCCAGATCTGCCTCCAAGGGGAACAGTCATCGTTAGATTGTTTGTGACATGGAATTGGGCAGACGCCTATTTCCTACGAGAGCCCGCTCCGGTGACCTGACCGCTCCAGACCCAGGGCGGCTTTCAGATCCCTGGTTTCCCTGAACCGCACCCTTGGCAAGAACAGTACATACCCTTTCAGCAAGTCTTGAACAGCCAGGACCCTCCAGGCCTGCGCAGCCAGGGCCTGGCGCCAAACCCCCGCACATCTCCTGGGGGCAGGGCTGCAAACCCTGTGAATCCCTCTGAGACGGTGGCTGCAAACTGGCGACGGTCCTCATTTGAACGTGATAGAGACCCAGGCCCTCCAAGAACCAGGGATCCCAGACGTCTTTCATCGAAGGGTAGACGGGGCCTCCGAGCATGGCTTCAGAGCTCCTAACACAGCGGGCTTTCGGATGTCAGGGTTCTGTATGAAGGTGCGGACGTGAACGCAGGCAGATGCCTGGCTTGCACGCAAGACACAGGGTAGGGACTCGGCCTCTCCTGACCAGGGCCCACCGGAAACCGGATGCGCGGGATTCCCGCTCGCTTCGAGCGCGGGCAGGGCCCGCATGCGCAGTCGGCTCTCCAGCAGCGACCCCTGTGGTCGTGACAGCGGCCCGCGCTTCCCGGGTCTCCTTGGGGGCTCCCC